>NW_027446279.1:0-67971 GCF_038048845.1 Mixophyes fleayi | reverse complement strand
TCATGAATTAAATCATGAAATGAATCATGAATCATGAATTGAATCATAAATCATTAATCATGAATTGAATCATGAATCATGAACTAAATCATGAATTGAATCATGAATCATGAATCATGAAACGAATCATGAATCATGAATCATGAAACGAATCATGAATCATGAATCATGAATCATGAATCGAATCATGAATCATGAATTGAATCATGAATCGAATCATGAATCATGAATCGAATCATGAATCATGCATTGAATCATGAATCATGAATTGAATCATGAAATGAATCATGAATTGAATCATGAATCATGAATCGAATCATAAATCATGAATTGAATCATGAATCATGAATCATGAATTGAATCATGAATCATGAATCGAATCTTGAATCATGAATTGAATCATGAATTAAATAATGAATCATGAAATGAATCATGAATCATGAATCGAATCATGAATCGAATCATGAATCATGAATTGAATCATGAATCATGAATCATGAATGGAATCATGAATCATGAATGGAATCATGAATTATGAATCGAATCATGAATCATGAATTGAATCATGAATTGAATAATGAATCATGAAATGAATCATGAATCATGAATCGAATCATGAATCATGAATCATATCATGAATCAAATCATGAATCATGAATTGAATCATGAATTGAATAATGAATCATGAAATGAATCATGAATCATGAATTGAATCATGAATCATGAATCGAATCATGAATCGAATCATGAATCATGAATTGAATCATGAATTGAATCATGAATCATGAATCATGAATGGAATCATGAATCATGAATGGAATCATGAATCATGAATCGAATCATGAATCATGAATTGAATCATGAATTGAATAATGAATCATGAAATGAATCATGAATCATGAATTGAATCATGAATCATGAATCGAATCATGAATCGAATCATGAATCATGAATTGATTCATGAATTGAATCATGAATCATGAATCATGAATGGAATCATGAATCATGAATGGAATCATGAATCATGGATCGAATCATGAATCATGAATTGAATCATGAATTGAATAATGAATCATGAAATGAATCATGAATCATGAATTGAATCATGAATTGAATAATGAATCATGAAATGAATCATGAATCATGAATTGAATCATGAATCATGAATCGAATCATGAATCGATTCATGAATCATGAATTGAATCATGAATCATGAAATGAATAATGAATCATGAATCGAATCATGAATCATGAATTGAATCATGAATCATGAATCATGAATGAAATCATGAATGATGAATGGAATCATGAATCATGAATTGAATCATGAATTGAATAATGAATCATGAAATGAATCATGAATCATGAATTGAATCATGAATCATGAATCGAATCATGAATCATGAACTGAATCATGAATTGAATCATGAATCATGAATCATGAAATGAATAATGAATCATGAATCGAATCATGAATCATGAATTGAATCATGAATCATGAATTGAATCATGAATCATGAATTTTGAATCTAATCATGAATCATGAATCATGAATTAAATCATGAATCATGAATCATGAATCATAAATCATGAATCATGAATCGAATCATGAATCATGAATCATGAATTGAATCATAAATCATGAATCGAATCATGAATCAGGAATTAAATCTTGTATCATGAATCATGAATCATGAATCATGAATCGAATCATGAATCATGAATTGAATCATGAATCATGAATCATGAATCATGAATCAAATCATGAATCATGAATCATGAATTGAATCATGAATCATGAATTGAATCATGAATTGAATCATGAATCATGAATCATGAAATGAATCATGAATCAGGAATTGAATCATGAATCATGAATCATGAATCAAATCATGAATCATGAATTGAATCATGAATCATGAATTGTTGATGCATAAAAATGAATCATGACTTGAATCATAAATCATGAATTGAATCATGAATCATGAATTGAATCATGAATTGAATCATGAATCATGAATCATGAAATGAATCATGAATCAGGAATTGAATCATGAATCGAATCATAAATCATGAATCGAATCATGAATCATGAATTAAATCATGAATCATGAATTGTTGATGCATAAAAATGAATCATGACTTGAATCATAAATCATGAATCGAATCATAAATCATGAATTGAATCATGAATCATAAATCATGAATCATTAATTGAATCATGAATCAAATCATGAATCATGAATCATGAACTGAATCATGAATCATTGATTGAATCATGAATTGAATCTTGAATCGTGAATCATGAAATAAATCATGAATTAAATCATGAAATGAATCATGAATCATGAATTGAATCATAAATCATTAATCATGAATTGAATCATGAATCATGAACTAAATCATGAATCAAGAATCATGAATCATGAATCAAATCATGAAATGAATCATGAATCATGAATTGAATCATAAATCATTAATCATGAATTGAATCATGAATCATGAACTAAATCATGAATCAAGAATCATGAATCATGAATCAAATCATGAATCATGAATTAAATCATGAATTATGAATCATGAATTGAATCATGAATCATGAATTATGAATTGAATCATGAATCATGAAACTAATCATGAAACATGAATTGAATCATGAATTCAATAATGATTTATGAATCGAATCAGGAATCATGTATGGAATCATGAATCATGAATGGAATTATGAATCATGAATCGAATCATGAATCATGAATTGAATCATGAATCATGAATCGAATCATGAATCGAATCATGAATCATGAATTGAATCATGAATTGAATCATGAATCATGAATGGAATCATGAATTGAATCATGAATCATGAAATGAATAATGAATCATGAATCGAATCATGAATCATGAATTGAATCATGAATCATGAATTGAATCATGAAATGAATAATGAATCATGAATCGAATCATGAATCATGAATCGAAACATGAATCATGAATTGAATCATGAATCGAATCATGAATCATGAATCATGAATTGAATCATAAATAATGAATCGAATCATGAATCAGGAATTAAATCATGTATCATGAATCATTAATCATGAATTATGAATCGAATCATGAATCATGAATCATGAATCATGAATCATGAATCGAATCATGAATCATGAATCGAATCATGAATCATGAATCGAATCATGAATCATGAATCATGAATCGAATCATGAATCATGAATCATGAATTGAATCATGAATCATGAATTGAATCATGAATTGAATCATGAATCATGAATCATGAATTGAATCATGAATCGAATCATAAATCATGAATCGAATCATGAATCATGAATCATGAATTGAATCATGAATTGAATCATGAATCATGAATCATGAATTGAATCATGAATCGAATCATAAATCATGAATCGAATCATGAATCATGAATTGAATCATGAATCATGAATTGTTGATGCAGAAAAATAAATCATGACTTGAATCATAAATCATGAATCAAATCATGAATCATGAATTGAATCATGAATCATAAATCATGAATCATGAATTGAATCATGAATCAAATCATGAATCATGAATCATGAACTGAATCATGAATCATGAATTGAATCATGAATTGAATCTTGAATCGTGAATCATGAAATAAATCATGAAATGAATCATGAATTGAATCATAAATCATTAATCATGAACTAAATCATGAATCAAGAATCATGAATCATGAATCAAATCATGAATCATGAATCATGAATTAAATCATGAATTATGAATCATGAATTGAATCATGAATCATGAATCATGAATTATGAATTGAATCATGAATCATGAAACTAATCATGAATCATGAATTGAATCATGAATTGAATAATGATTTATGAATCGAATCATTAATCATGAATCGAATCATGAATCATGAATCATGAATTGAATCATGAATCATGAATCATGAATGGAATCATGAATCATGAATGGAATCATGAGTCATGAATCGAATCATGAATCATGAATTGAATCATGAATTGAATAATGAATCATGAAATGAATCATGAATCATGAATCGAATCATGAATCGAATCATGAATCATGAATTGAATCATGAATCATGAATCGAATCATGAATCGAATCATGAATCATGAATTGAATCATGAATTGAATCATGAATCATGAATCATGAAATGAATAATGAATCATGAATCGAATCATGAATCATGAATTGAATCATGAATCATGAATTGAATCATGAATCATGAATTTTGAATCTAATCATGAATCATGAATCATGAATTAAATCATGAATCATTAATTGAATCATAAATCATGAATCAAGAATTAAATCATGAATCATGAATCATGAATCATGAATGGAATCATGAATCATGAATTGAATCAGGAATCATGAATCATGAATCATAAATCATGAATCATGAATCGAATCATGAATCATGAATCATGAATTGAATCATAAATCATGAATCGAATCATGAATCAGGAATTAAATCATGTATCATGAATCATGAATCATGAATCGAATCATGAAATCATGAATCATGAATCGAATCATGAATCATGAATTGAATCATGAATCATGAATCATGAATCATGAATCATGAATCAAATCATGAATTATGAATCATGAATTGAATCATGAATCATGAATTGAATCATGAATTGAATCTTGAATCGTGAATCATGAAATAAATCATGAAATGAATCATGAATTGAATCATAAATCATTAATCATGAACTAAATCATGAATCAAGAATCATGAATCATGAATCAAATCATGAATCATGAATCATGAATTAAATCATGAATTATGAATCATGAATTGAATCATGAATCATGAATCATGAATTATGAATTGAATCATGAATCATGAAACTAATCATGAATCATGAATTGAATCATGAATTGAATAATGATTTATGAATCGAATCATTAATCATGAATCGAATCATGAATCATGAATCATGAATTGAATCATGAATCATGAATCATGAATGGAATCATGAATCATGAATGGAATCATGAATCATGAAATGAATCATGAATCATGAATCGAATCATGAATCGAATCATGAATCATGAATTGAATCATGAATCATGAATCGAATCATGAATCGAATCATGAATCATGAATTGAATCATGAATTGAATCATGAATCATGAATCATGAAATGAATAATGAATCATGAATCGAATCATGAATCATGAATTGAATCATGAATCATGAATTGAATCATGAATCATGAATTTTGAATCTAATCATGAATCATGAATCATGAATTAAATCATGAATCATGAATTGAATCATAAATCATGAATCAAGAATTAAATCATGAATCATGAATCATGAATCATGAATGGAATCATGAATCATGAATTGAATCAGGAATCATGAATCATGAATCATAAATCATGAATCATGAATCGAATCATGAATCATGAATCATGAATCAAATCATGAATCATGAATTGAATCATGAATCATGAATCATGAATCATGAATCATGAATCAAATCATGAATTATGAATCATGAATTGAATCATGAATCATGAATTGAATCATGAATTGAATCATGAATCATGAATCATGAATCGAATCATGAATCATGAATTGAATCATGAATCATGAATTGAATCATGAAATGAATAATGAATCATGAATCGAATCATGAATCATGAATCGAAACATGAATCATGAATTGAATCATGAATCGAATCATGAATCATGAATCATGAATTGAATCATAAATAATGAATCGAATCATGAATCAGGAATTAAATCATGTATCATGAATCATTAATCATGAATTATGAATCGAATCGTGAATCATGAATCATGAATCATGAATCATGAATCGAATCATGAATCATGAATCGAATCATGAATCATGAATCATGAATCGAATCATGAATCATGAATCATGAATTGAATCATGAATCATGAATTGAATCATGAATTGAATCATGAATCATGAATCATGAATTGAATCATGAATCGAATCATAAATCATGAATCGAATCATGAATCATGAATTGAATCATGAATCATGAATTGTTGATGCAGAAAAATAAATCATGACTTGAATCATAAATCATGAATCAAATCATGAATCATGAATTGAATCATGAATCATAAATCATGAATCATGAATTGAATCATGAATCAAATCATGAATCATGAATCATGAACTGAATCATGAATCATGAATTGAATCATGAATTGAATCTTGAATCGTGAATCATGAAATAAATCATGAAATGAATCATGAATTGAATCATAAATCATTAATCATGAACTAAATCATGAATCAAGAATCATGAATCATGAATCAAATCATGAATCATGAATCATGAATTAAATCATGAATTATGAATCATGAATTGAATCATGAATCATGAATCATGAATTATGAATTGAATCATGAATCATGAAACTAATCATGAATCATGAATTGAATCATGAATTGAATAATGATTTATGAATTGAATCATTAATCATGAATCGAATCATGAATCATGAATCATGAATTGAATCATGAATCATGAATCATGAATGGAATCATGAATCATGAATGGAATCATGAGTCATGAATCGAATCATGAATCATGAATTGAATCATGAATTGAATAATGAATCATGAAATGAATCATGAATCATGAATCGAATCATGAATCGAATCATGAATCATGAATTGAATCATGAATCATGAATCGAATCATGAATCGAATCATGAATCATGAATTGAATCATGAATTGAATCATGAATCATGAATCATGAAATGAATAATGAATCATGAATCGAATCATGAATCATGAATTGAATCATGAATCATGAATTGAATCATGAATCATGAATTTTGAATCTAATCATGAATCATGAATCATGAATTAAATCATGAATCATGAATTGAATCATAAATCATGAATCAAGAATTAAATCATGAATCATGAATCATGAATGGAATCATGAATCATGAATTGAATCAGGAATCATGAATCATGAATCATAAATCATGAATCATGAATCGAATCATGAATCATGAATCATGAATTAAATCATGAATCATGAATTGAATCATGAATCATGAATCATGAATCATGAATCATGAATCAAATCATGAATTATGAATCATGAATTGAATCATGAATCATGAATTGAATCATGAATTGAATCATGAATCATGAATCATGAATCGAATCATGAATCATGAATCATGAATTGAATCATGAATCATGAATTGAATCATGAATCGAATCATGAATCATGAATTGAATCATGATTTAAATAATGAATCATGAATTGAATCATGAATCATGAATCAAATCATGAATCATGAATTGAATCATGAATCATGAATCATGAATTGAATCATGAATCATGAACTAAATTATGAATTGAATCATGAATCATGAATCATGAAACGAATCATGAATCATGAATCGAATCATGAATCATGAATCATGAATGGAATCATGAATCATGAATCGAATCATGAATTGAATCATAAGTTGAATTATGAATCATGAAATGAATCATGAATCATGAATCGAATCATGAATCATGAATCGAATCATAAATCATGACTCGAATCATGAATCATGAATTGAATCATGAATCATGAATTGAATCATGAATCATGAATTGAATCATGAATCATGAATTGAATCATGAATCATGATTTAAATCATGAATCATTAATTGAATCATGAATCATGAATCGAATCATGAATCAGGAATTGAATAATGAATTATGAATCATGAATCATGAATCATGAATCGAATCATGAATCATGAATTGAATCATGAATCATGAACTGAATCATGAATTGAATCATGAATCATGAATCATGAAATGAATCATGAATCATGAATTGAATCATGAATCGAATCATGAATCATGAATCGAATCATGAATCATGCATTGAATCATGAATCATGAATTGAATCATGAAATGAATCATGAATTGAATCATGAATCATGAAATGAATCATGAATCATGAATTGAATCATAAATCATGAACTAATACATGAATTGAATCATGAATCATGAATCATGAAACGAATCATGAATCATGAATCAAATCATGAATCAAGAATCATGAATCATAAATCATGAATCGAATCATAAATCATGAATCATGAATTGAATCATGAATCATGAATCATGAATCATGAAATGAATCATGAATCATTAATGAAATCATTAATCGAATCATTAATCATGAATTGAATTATGAATTGAATCATGAATCATGAATTATGAATCTAATCATGAATCATGAATCATAATTTGAATCATGAATCATGAATCAAGAATTGAATCATGAATCATGAATCATGAAATGAATCATGAATTAAATCATGAAATGAATCATGAATCATGAATTGAATCATAAATCATTAATCATGAATTGAATCATGAATCATGAACTAAATTATGAATTGAATCATGAATCATGAATCATGAAACGAATCATGAATCATGAATCGAATCATGAATCATGAATCATGAATGTAATCATGAATCATGAATCGAATCATGAATTGAATCATGAATTGAATTATGAATCATGAAATGAATCATGAATCATGAATCGAATCATGAATCATGAATCGAATCATAAATCATGACTCGAATCATGAATCATGCATTGAATCATGAATCATGAATTGAATCATGAAATGAATCATGAATTGAATCATGAATCATGAATTGAATCATGAATCATGAAATGAATCATGAATCATGAATTGAATCATGAATCATGGATCGAATCATAAATCATAAATTGAATCATGAATCATGAATCATGAATTGAATCATGAATCATGAATCGAATCATGAATCATGAATTGAATCATGAATTAAATAATGAATCATGAAATGAATCATGAATCATGAATGGAATCATGAATCGAATCATGAATCATGAATTGAATCATGAATCATGAATCATGAATGGAATCATGAATCATGAATGGAATCATGAATTATGAATCGAATCATGAATCATGAATTGAATCATGAATTAAATAATGAATCATGAAATGAATCATGAATCATGTATCGAATCATGAATCATGAATCGAATCATGAATCGAATCATGAATCATGAATTGAATCATGAATTGAATAATGAATCATGAAATGAATCATGAATCATGAATTGAATCATGAATCATGAATCGAATCATGAATGGAATCATGAATCATGAATTGAATCATGAATTGAATCATGAATCATGAATCATGAATGGAATCATGAATCATGAATGGAATCATGAATCATGAATCGAATCATGAATCATGAATTGAATAATGAATCATGAAATGAATCATGAATCATGAATTGAATCATGAATCGAATCATGAATCGAATCATGAATCATGAATTGAATAATGAATTGAATCATGAATCATGAATCATGAAATGAATAATGAATCATGAATCGAATCATGAATCATGAATTGAATCATGAATCATGAATTGAATCATGAATCATGAATTTTGAATCTAATCATGAATCATGAATCATGAATTAAATCATGAATCATGAATCATGAATCATAAATCATGAATCATGAATCGAATCATGAATCATGAATCATGAATTGAATCATGAATCATGAATTGAATCATGAATTGAATCATGATTTATAAATTGAATCATGAATCGAATCATGAATCATGAATTAAATCATGATTTAAATAATGAATCATGAATTGAATCATGAATCATGAATCAAATAATGAATCATGAATTGAATCATGAATCGAATCATAAATCATGAAGCGAATAATGAATCATGAATTAAATCATGAATCATGAATTGTTGATGCATGAAATGAATCATGACTTGAATCATAAATCATGAATCGAATCATGAATCATGAATTGAATCATGAATCATGAATCATGAATCATGAATTGAATCATAAATCAAATCATGAATCATGAATCATGAACTGAATCATGTATCATGAATTGAATCTTGAATCGTGAATCATGAATTGAATCATGAATCATGAATTGAATCATGAATTGAATCATGAATTGTGAATCATGAAATAAATCATGAATTAAATCATGAAATGAATCATGAATCATGAATTGAATCATAAATCATTAATCATGAATTGAATCATGAATCATGAACTAAATCATGAATCAAGAATCATGAATAATGAATCAAATCATGAATCATGAATCATGAATTGAATCATGAATCATGAACCATGAATTGAATCATGAATCATGAATCATGAATTATGAATTGAATCATGAATCATGAATCAAGAATCATGAATAATGAATCAAATCATGAATCATGAATCATGAATTGAATCATGAATCATGAACCATGAATTGAATCATGAATCATGAATCATGAATTATGAATTGAATCATGAATCATGAAACTAATCATGAATCATGAATTGAATCATGAATTGAATCATGATTTATAAATCGAATCATGAATCGAATCATGAATCATGAATTGAATCATGATTTAAATAATGAATCATGAATTGAATCATGAATCATGAATCAAATCATGAATCATGAATTGAATCATGAATCATGAATCATGAATCATGAATCGAATCATGAATCATGAATCATGAATCAAATCATGAATCATGAATCATGAATCATGAATTGAATCATGAATCATGAATTGAATCATGAATCATGAATCGAATCATGAATCATGAATCATGAATTGAATCATGAATCATGAATTGAATCATGAATCATGAATCGAATCATAAATCATTAATCATGAATTGAATCATGAATCATGAACTAAATCATGAATCAAGAATCATGAATCATGAATCAAATCATGAATCATGAATCATGAATTGAATCATGAATCATGAATCATAAATTATGAATTGAATCATGAATCATGAAACAAATCATGAATCATGAATTGAATCATGAATCATGAATTGAATCATGAATCATGATATATGAATCTAATCATGAATCATGAATCATGAATTGAATCATGAATCATGAATCATGAATCATTAATCATGAATCGAATCATGAATCATGAATCATGAATCGAATCATAAATCATGAATCATGAATTGAATCATGAATCATGAATCAAATCATGAATCAGGAATTAAATCATGAATCATGAATCATGAATCATAAATCGAATCATGAATCATGAACTGAATCATAATTTGAATCTTGAATCATGAAATGAATCATGAATCATGAAGTGAATCATGAATCGAATCATAAATCATGAATCGAATCATGAATCATGAATTGAATCATGAATCATAAATTGTTGATGCATGAAATTAATCATGACTTGAATCATAAATCATGAATCGAATCATGAATCATGAATCATGAATCATGAATTGAATCATAAATCAAATCATGAATCATGAATCATGAACTGGATCATGAATCATGAATTGAATCATGAATTGAATCTTGAATCGTGAATCATGAATTGAATCATGAATCATGAATCATGAATTGAATCATAAATCATTAATCATGAATTGAATCATGAATCATGAACTAAATCATGAATCAAGAATCATGAATAATGAATTAAATCATGAATCATGAATCATGAATTGAATCATGAATCATGAATCATGAATTATGAATTGAATCATGAATCATGAAACGAATCATAAATCATGAATTGAATCATGAATTGAACCATGATTTATGAATCGAATCATGAATCATGAATCGAATCATGAATCATGAATCATGAATTGAATCATGAATCATGAATCATGAATGGAATCATGAATCATGAATCGAATCATGAATCATGAATTGAATCATGAATTGAATAATGAATCATGAAATGAATCATGAATCATGAATTGAATCATGAATCATGAATCGAATCATGAATCGAATCATGAATCATAAATTGAATCATGAATTGAATCATGAATCAAGATTCATGAAATGAATCATGAATCATGAATTGAATCATAAATCATGAATCATGAATTAAATCATGAATCATGAACTAAATCATGAATCAAGAATCATGAATCATGAATTAAAACATGAATCATGAATTGAATCATGAATCATATATCATGAAATGAATCATGAATTAAATCATTAAATGAATCATGAATCATGAATTGAATCATAAATTATTAATCATGAATTAAATCATGAATCATGAACTAAATCATGAATTGAATCATGAATCATGAAACGAATCATGAATCATGAATCAAATCATGAATCAAGAATCATGAATCATGAATCATGAATCGAATCATGAATCATGAATCGAATCATGAATCATGCATTGAATCATGAATCATGAATTGAATCATGAAATGAATCATGAATTGAATCATGAATCATGAATCGAATCAAAAATCATGAATTGAATCATGAATCATGAATCATGAATTGAATCATGAATCATGAACTAAATCATGAATTGAATCATAAATCATGAATTGAAAAATGAAATGAATCATGAATTGAATCATAAATCATTAATCATTAATTGAATCATGAATCATGATCTAATACATTAATTGAATCATGAATCATGAATCATGAATTATGAATTGAATCATGAATCATGAAACTAATCATGAATCATGAATTGAATCATGAATTGAATAATGATTTATGAATCGAATCATGAATCGAATCATGAATCATGAATCGAATCATGAATCATGAATCATGAATTGAATCATGAATCATGAATCATGAATGGAATCATGAATCATGAATGGAATCATGAGTCATGAATCGAATCATGAATCATGAATTGAATCATGAATTGAATAATGAATCATGAAATGAATCATGAATCATGAATCGAATCATGAATCGAATCATGAATCATGAATTGAATCATGAATTGAATCATGAATCATGAATCATGAAATGAATAATGAATCATGAATCGAATCATGAATCATGAATTGAATCATGAATCATGAATTTTGAATCTAATCATGAATCATGAATCATGAATTAAATCATGAATCATGAATTGAATCATGAAACATGAATCAAGAATTAAATCATGAATCATGAATCATGAAACATGAATGGAATCATGAATCATGAATTGAATCATAAATCATGAATCATAAATCATGAATCATGAATCGAATCATGATTAATGAATCATGAATTGAATCATAAATCATGAATCGAATCATGAATCATGAATTGAATCATGAATCATAAATCATGAATCATAAATCATGAATCATGAATTGAATCATGAATCAAATCATGAATCATGAATCATGAACTGAATCATGAATCATGAATTGAATCATGAATTGAATCTTGAATCGTTAATCATGAAATAAATCATGAAATGAATCATGAATTGAATCATAAATCATTAATCATGAACTAAATCATGAATCAAGAATCATGAATCATGAATCAAATCATGAATCATGAATCATGAATTAAATCATGAATTATGAATCATGAATTGAATCATGAATCATGAATCATGAATTATGAATTGAATCATGAATCATGAAACTAATCATGAATCATGAATTGAATCATGAATTGAATAATGATTTATGAATCGAATCATGAATCATGAATCGAATCATGAATCATGAATCGAATCATGAATCATGAATCATGAATTGAATCATGAATCATGAATCATGAATGGAATCATGAATCATGAATGGAATCATGAGTCATGAATCGAATCATGAATCATGAATTGAATAATGAATCATGAAATGAATCATGAATCATGAATCGAATCATGAATCGAATCATGAATCATGAATTGAATCATGAATTGAATCATGAATCATGAATCATGAAATGAATAATGAATCGAATCATGAATCATGAATTGAATCATGAATCATGAATTGAATCATAATTCATGAATTTTGAATCTAATCATGAATCATGAATCATGAATTAAATCATGAATCATGAATTGAATCATAAATCATGAATCAAGAATTAAATCATGAATCATGAATCATGAAACATGAATGGAATCATGAATCATGAATTGAATCAGGAATCATGAATCATGAATCATAAATCATGAATCATGAATCGAATCATGAATCATGAATCATGAATTGAATCATAAATCATGAATCGAATCATGAATCAGGAATTAAATCATGTATCATGAATCATGAATCATGAATCGAATCATGAATCCTGAATCATGAATCGAATCATGAATTATGAATTGAATCATGAATCATGAATCAAGAATCATGAATAATGAATCAAATCATGAATCATGAATCATGAATTGAATCATGAATCATGAACCATGAATTGAATCATGAATCATGAATCATGAATTATGAATTGAATCATGAATCATGAAACTAATCATGAATCATGAATTGAATCATGAATTGAATCATGATTTATAAATCGAATCATGAATCGAATCATGAATCATGAATTGAATCATGATTTAAATAATGAATCATGAATTGAATCATGAATCATGAATCAAATCATGAATCATGAATTGAATCATGAATCATGAATCATGAATCATGAATCGAATCATGAATCATGAATCATGAATCAAATCATGAATCATGAATCATGAATCATGAATTGAATCATGAATCATGAATTGAATCATGAATCATGAATCGAATCATGAATCATGAATCATGAATTGAATCATGAATCATGAATTGAATCATGAATCATGAATCGAATCATAAATCATTAATCATGAATTGAATCATGAATCATG
Organism: Mixophyes fleayi; assembly: GCF_038048845.1. Taxonomy (NCBI): domain Eukaryota; kingdom Metazoa; phylum Chordata; class Amphibia; order Anura; family Limnodynastidae; genus Mixophyes; species Mixophyes fleayi. Next base: position 53,184 of record NW_027446279.1, on the reverse strand, counting down.
AACTAAATCATGAATCAAGAATCATGAATCATGAATCAAATCATGAATCATGAATCATGAATTGAATCATGAATCATGAATCATAAATTATGAATTGAATCATGAATCATGAAACAAATCATGAATCATGAATTGAATCATGAATCATGAATTGAATCATGAATCATGATATATGAATCTAATCATGAATCATGAATCATGAATTGAATCATGAATCATGAATCATGAATCATTAATCATGAATCGAATCATGAATCATGAATCATGAATCGAATCATAAATCATGAATCATGAATTGAATCATGAATCATGAATCAAATCATGAATCAGGAATTAAATCATGAATCATGAATCATGAATCATAAATCGAATCATGAATCATGAACTGAATCATAATTTGAATCTTGAATCATGAAATGAATCATGAATCATGAAGTGAATCATGAATCGAATCATAAATCATGAATCGAATCATGAATCATGAATTGAATCATGAATCATAAATTGTTGATGCATGAAATTAATCATGACTTGAATCATAAATCATGAATCGAATCATGAATCATGAATCATGAATCATGAATTGAATCATAAATCAAATCATGAATCATGAATCATGAACTGAATCATGAATCATGAATTGAATCATGAATTGAATCTTGAATCGTGAATCATGAATTGAATCATGAATCATGAATCATGAATTGAATCATAAATCATTAATCATGAATTGAATCATGAATCATGAACTAAATCATGAATCAAGAATCATGAATAATGAATTAAATCATGAATCATGAATCATGAATTGAATCATGAATCATGAATCATGAATTATGAATTGAATCATGAATCATGAAACGAATCATAAATCATGAATTGAATCATGAATTGAACCATGATTTATGAATCGAATCATGAATCATGAATCGAATCATGAATCATGAATCATGAATTGAATCATGAATCATGAATCATGAATGGAATCATGAATCATGAATCGAATCATGAATCATGAATTGAATCATGAATTGAATAATGAATCATGAAATGAATCATGAATCATGAATTGAATCATGAATCATGAATCGAATCATGAATCGAATCATGAATCATAAATTGAATCATGAATTGAATCATGAATCAAGATTCATGAAATGAATCATGAATCATGAATTGAATCATAAATCATGAATCATGAATTAAATCATGAATCATGAACTAAATCATGAATCAAGAATCATGAATCATGAATTAAAACATGAATCATGAATTGAATCATGAATCATATATCATGAAATGAATCATGAATTAAATCATTAAATGAATCATGAATCATGAATTGAATCATAAATTATTAATCATGAATTAAATCATGAATCATGAACTAAATCATGAATTGAATCATGAATCATGAAACGAATCATGAATCATGAATCAAATCATGAATCAAGAATCATGAATCATGAATCATGAATCGAATCATGAATCATGAATCGAATCATGAATCATGCATTGAATCATGAATCATGAATTGAATCATGAAATGAATCATGAATTGAATCATGAATCATGAATCGAATCAAAAATCATGAATTGAATCATGAATCATGAATCATGAATTGAATCATGAATCATGAACTAAATCATGAATTGAATCATAAATCATGAATTGAAAAATGAAATGAATCATGAATTGAATCATAAATCATTAATCATTAATTGAATCATGAATCATGATCTAATACATTAATTGAATCATGAATCATGAATCATGAATTATGAATTGAATCATGAATCATGAAACTAATCATGAATCATGAATTGAATCATGAATTGAATAATGATTTATGAATCGAATCATGAATCGAATCATGAATCATGAATCGAATCATGAATCATGAATCATGAATTGAATCATGAATCATGAATCATGAATGGAATCATGAATCATGAATGGAATCATGAGTCATGAATCGAATCATGAATCATGAATTGAATCATGAATTGAATAATGAATCATGAAATGAATCATGAATCATGAATCGAATCATGAATCGAATCATGAATCATGAATTGAATCATGAATTGAATCATGAATCATGAATCATGAAATGAATAATGAATCATGAATCGAATCATGAATCATGAATTGAATCATGAATCATGAATTTTGAATCTAATCATGAATCATGAATCATGAATTAAATCATGAATCATGAATTGAATCATGAAACATGAATCAAGAATTAAATCATGAATCATGAATCATGAAACATGAATGGAATCATGAATCATGAATTGAATCATAAATCATGAATCATAAATCATGAATCATGAATCGAATCATGATTAATGAATCATGAATTGAATCATAAATCATGAATCGAATCATGAATCATGAATTGAATCATGAATCATAAATCATGAATCATAAATCATGAATCATGAATTGAATCATGAATCAAATCATGAATCATGAATCATGAACTGAATCATGAATCATGAATTGAATCATGAATTGAATCTTGAATCGTTAATCATGAAATAAATCATGAAATGAATCATGAATTGAATCATAAATCATTAATCATGAACTAAATCATGAATCAAGAATCATGAATCATGAATCAAATCATGAATCATGAATCATGAATTAAATCATGAATTATGAATCATGAATTGAATCATGAATCATGAATCATGAATTATGAATTGAATCATGAATCATGAAACTAATCATGAATCATGAATTGAATCATGAATTGAATAATGATTTATGAATCGAATCATGAATCATGAATCGAATCATGAATCATGAATCGAATCATGAATCATGAATCATGAATTGAATCATGAATCATGAATCATGAATGGAATCATGAATCATGAATGGAATCATGAGTCATGAATCGAATCATGAATCATGAATTGAATAATGAATCATGAAATGAATCATGAATCATGAATCGAATCATGAATCGAATCATGAATCATGAATTGAATCATGAATTGAATCATGAATCATGAATCATGAAATGAATAATGAATCGAATCATGAATCATGAATTGAATCATGAATCATGAATTGAATCATAATTCATGAATTTTGAATCTAATCATGAATCATGAATCATGAATTAAATCATGAATCATGAATTGAATCATAAATCATGAATCAAGAATTAAATCATGAATCATGAATCATGAAACATGAATGGAATCATGAATCATGAATTGAATCAGGAATCATGAATCATGAATCATAAATCATGAATCATGAATCGAATCATGAATCATGAATCATGAATTGAATCATAAATCATGAATCGAATCATGAATCAGGAATTAAATCATGTATCATGAATCATGAATCATGAATCGAATCATGAATCCTGAATCATGAATCGAATCATGAATCATGAATTGAATCATGAATCATGAACTGAATCATGAATTGAATCATGAATCATGAATCATGAAATGAATCATGAATCATGAATTGAATCATGAATCGAATCATGAATCATGAATCGAATCATGAATCATGCATTGAATCATGAATCATGAATTGAATCATGAAATGAATCATGAATTGAATCATGAATCATGAATTGAATCATGAATCATGAAATGAATCATGAATCATGAATTGAATCATAAATCATTAATCATGAATTGAATCATGAATCATGAACTAATACATGATTCGAATCATGAATCATGAATCATGAAACGAATCATGAATCATGAATCAAATCATGAATCAAGAATCATGAATCATGAATCATGAATCAAATCATAAATCATGAATCATGAATTGAATCATGAATCATGAATCATGAATCATGAAATGAATCATGAATCATTAATCGAATCATTAATCGAATCATTAATCATGAATTGAATTATGAATTGAATCATGAATCATGAATTATGAATCTAATCATGAATCATGAATCATAATTTGAATCATGAATCATGAATCAAGAATTGAATCATGAATCATGAATCAAATCATGAATCATGAATTGAATCATAAATCATGAATTGAATCATGAATCATGAATCGAATCATGAATCGAATCATGAATCATAAATTGAATCATGAATTGAATCATGAATCAAGATTCATGAAATGAATCATGAATCATGAATTGAATCATAAATCATGAATCATGAATTGAATCATGAATCATGAACTAAATCATGAATCAAGAATCATGAATCATGAATTAAAACATGAATCATGAATTGAATCATGAATCATATATCATGAAATGAATCATGAATTAAATCATTAAATGAATCATGAATCATGAATTGAATCATAAATCATTAATCATGAATTAAATCATGAATCATGAACTAAATCATAAATTGAATCATGAATCATGAATCATGAAACGAATCATGAATCATGAATCAAATCATGAATCAAGAATCATGAATCATGAATCATGAATCGAATCATGAATCATGAATTGAATCATGAATCATGAATTGAATCATGAATCGAATCATGAATCATGAATCGAAACATGAATCATGCATTGAATAATGAATCATGAATTGAATCATGAATCATGAATCGAATCATTAATCATGAATTGAATCATGAATCATGAATCATGAATTGAATCATGTATCATGAACTAAATCATGAATTGAATCATGAATCATGAATTGAATCATGAAATGAATCATGAATTTAATCATAAATCATTAATCATTAATTGAATCATGAATCATGAACTAATACATGAATTGAATCATGAATCATGAATCATGAAATGAATCATGAATCATGAATCAAATCATAAATCAAGAATCATGAATCATGAATCATGAATCGAATCATAAATCATGAATCATGAATTGAATCATGAATTATGAATCATGAATGGAATCATGAATCATGAATTGAATCATGAATTGAATCTTGAATCGTGAATCATGAATTGAATCATGAATCATGAATCATAAATCATTAATCATGAATTGAATCATAAATAATGAACTAAATCATGAATCAAGAATCATGAATAATGAATCAAATCATGAATCATAAATCATGAATTGAATCATGAATCATGAACCATGAATTGAATCATGAATCATGAATTATGAATTGAATCATGAATCATGAAACGAATCATGAATCATGAATTGAATCATGAATTGAATCATGATTTATAAATTGAATCATGAATCGAATCATGAATCATGAATTAAATCATGATTTAAATAATGAATCATGAATTGAATCATGAATCATGAATCAAATAATGAATCATGAATTGAATCATGAATCATGAAACGAATCATGAATCATGAATTGAATCATGATTTATAAATTGAATCATGAATCGAATCATGAATCATGAATTAAATCATGATTTAAATAATGAATCATGAATTGAATCATGAATCATGAATCAAATAATGAATCATGAATTGAATCATGAATCGAATCATAAATCATGAAGCGAATAATGAATCATGAATTGAATCATGAATCATGAATTGTTGATGCATGAAATGAATCATGACTTGAATCATAAATCATGAATCGAATCATGAATCATGAATTGAATCATGAATCATGAATCATGAATCATGAATTGAATCATAAATCAAATCATGAATCATGAATCATGAACTGAATCATGTATCATGAATTGAATCATGAATTGAATCTTGAATCGTGAATCATGAATTGAATCATGAATCATGAATTGAATCATGAATTGAATCATGAATTGTGAATCATGAAATAAATCATGAATTAAATCATGAAATGAATCATGAATCATGAATTGAATCATAAATCATTAATCATGAATTGAATCATGAATCATGAACTAAATCATGAATCAAGAATCATGAATAATGAATCAAATCATGAATCATGAATCATGAATTGAATCATGAATCATGAACCATGAATTGAATCATGAATCATGAATCATGAATTATGAATTGAATCATGAATCATGAAACTAATCATGAATCATGAATTGAATCATGATTTAAATAATGAATCATGAATTGAATCATGAATCATGAATCAAATCATGAATCATGAATTGAATCATGAATCATGAATCATGAATTGAATCATGAATCATGAATCATGAATCATGAATCATGAATCGAATCATGAATCATGAATCATGAATCAAATCATGAATCATGAATCATGAATTGAATCATGAATCATGAATTGAATCATGAATCATGAATCGAATCATGAATCATGAATCATGAATTGAATCATGAATCATGAATTGAATCATGAATCATGAATCGAATCATAAATCATTAATCATGAATCGAATCATGAATCATGAATCAAATCATGAATCATGAATCATGAATTGAATCATGAATCATGAATCATAAATTATGAATTGAATCATGAATCATGAAACAAATCATGAATCATGAATTGAATCATGAATCATGAATTGAATCATGAATCATGATATATGAATCTAATCATGAATCATGAATCATGAATTGAATCATGAATCATGAATCATGAATCATGAATCGAATCATGAATCATGATTTATGAATCGAATCATAAATCATGAATCATGAATTGAATCATGAATCATGAATAAAATCATGAATCAGGAATTAAATCATGAATCATGAATCATGAATCATAAATCGAATCATGAATCATGAACTGAATCATAATTTGAATCTTGAATCATGAAATGAATCATGAATCATGAAGTGAATCATGAATCGAATCATAAATCATGAATCGAATCATGAATCATGAATTGAATCATGAATCATAAATTGTTGATGCATGAAATTAATCATGACTTGAATCATAAATCATGAATCGAATCATGAATCATGAATCATGAATCATGAATTGAATCATAAATCAAATCATGAATCATGAATCATGAACTGAATCATGAATCATGAATTGAATCATGAATTGAATCTTGAATCGTGAATCATGAATTGAATCATGAATCATGAATCATGAATTGAATCATGAATCATGAATCATGAATTGAATCATAAATCATTAATCATGAATTGAATCATGAATCATGAACTAAATCATGAATCAAGAATCATGAATAATGAATTAAATCATGAATCATGAATCATGAATTGAATCATGAATCATGAATCATGAATTATGAATTGAATCATGAATCATGAAACGAATCATAAATCATGAATTGAATCATGAATTGAACCATGATTTATGAATCGAATCATGAATCATGAATCGAATCATGAATCATGAATTGAATCATGAATTGAATCATGAATTGAATCTTGAATCGTGAATCATGAATTGAATCATGAATCATGAATCATGAATTGAATCATGAATCATGAATCATGAATTGAATCTTGAATCGTGAATCATGAATTGAATCATGAATCATGAATCATGAATTGAATCATGAATCATGAATTGAATCATAAATCATTAATCATGAATTGAATCATGAATCATGAACTAAATCATGAATCAAGAATCATGAATAATGAATTAAATCATGAATCATGAATCATGAATTGAATCATGAATCATGAATCATGAATTATGAATTGAATCATGAATCATGAAACGAATCATAAATCATGAATTGAATCATGAATTGAACCATGATTTATGAATCGAATCATGAATCATGAATCGAATCATGAATCATGAATTGAATCATGAATCATGAATCATGAATTGAATCATGAATCATGAATCATGAATGGAATCATGAATCATGAATCGAATCATGAATCATGAATTGAATCATGAATTGAATAATGAATCATGAAATGAATCATGAATCATGAATTGAATCATGAATCATGAATCGAATCATGAATCGAATCATGAATCATAAATTGAATCATGAATTAAATCATGAATCAAGATTCATGAAATGAATCATGAATCATGAATTGAATCATAAATCATGAATCATGAATTGAATCATGAATCATGAACTAAATCATGAATCAAGAATCATGAATCATGAATTAAAACATGAATCATGAATTGAATCATGAATCATATATCATGAAATGAATCATGAATTAAATCATTAAATGAATCATGAATCATGAATTGAATCATAAATCATGAATCATGAAACGAATCATGAATCATGAATCAAATCATGAATCAAGAATCATGAATCATGAATCATGAATCGAATCATGAATCATGAATTGAATCATGAATCGAATCATGAATCATGAATCGAATCATGAATCATGCATTAAATCATGAATCATTAATTGAATCATGAAATGAATCATGAATTGAATCATGAATCATGAATCGAATCATAAATCATGAATTGAATCATGAAATGAATCATGAATCATGAATTGAATCATGAATCATGAATCGAATCATGAATCGAATCATGAATCATAAATTGAATCATGAATTGAATCATGAATCAAGATTCATGAAATGAATCATGAATCATGAATTGAATCATAAATCATGAATCATGAATTGAATCATGAATCATGAACTAAATCATGAATCAAGAATCATGAATCATGAATTAAAACATGAATCAGGAATTGAATCATGAATCATATATCATGAAATGAATCATGAATTAAATCATTAAATGAATCATGAATCATGAATTGAATCATAAATCATTAATCATGAATTAAATCATGAATCATGAACTAAATCATGAATTGAATCATGAATCATGAATCATGAAATGAATCATGAATCATGAATCAAATCATGAATCAAGAATCATGAATCATGAATCATGAATCGAATCATGAATCATGAATTGAATCATGAATCATGAATTAAATCATGAATCGAATCATGAATCATGAATCGAAACATGAATCAGGCATTGAATAATGAATCATGAATTGAATCATGAATCATGAATCGAATTATAAATCATGAATTGAATCATGAATCATGAATCATGAATTGAATCATGTATCATGAACTAAATCATGAATTGAATCATGAATCATGAATTGAATCATGAAATGAATCATGAATTGAATCATAAATCATTAATCATTAATTGAATCATGAATCATGAACTAATACATGAATTGAATCATGAATCATGAATCATGAAATGAATCATGAATCATGAATCAAATCATAAATCAAGAATCATGAATCATGAATCATGAATCGAATCATAAATCATGAATCATGAATTGAATCATGAATTATGAATCATGAATGGAATCATGAATCATGAATTGAATCATGAATTGAATCTTGAATCGTGAATCATGAATTGAATCATGAATCATGAATCATGAATTGAATCATAAATCATTAATCATGAATTGAATCATAAATAATGAACTAAATCATGAATCAAGAATCATGAATAATGAATCAAATCATGAATCATAAATCATGAATTGAATCATGAATCATGAACCATGAATTGAATCATGAATCATGAATCATGAATTATGAATTAAATCATGAATCATGAAACGAATCATGAATCATGAATTGAATCATGAATTGAATCATGATTTATAAATTGAATCATGAATCGAATCATGAATCATGAATTAAATCATGATTTAAATAATGAATCATGAATTGAATCATGAATCATGAATCAAATAATGAATCATGAATTGAATCATGAATCGAATCATAAATCATGAAGCGAATAATGAATCATGAATTGAATCATGAATCATGAATTGTTGATGCATGAAATGAATCATGACTTGAATCATAAATCATGAATCGAATCATGAATCATGAATTGAATCATGAATCATGAATCATGAATCATGAATTGAATCAAAAATCAAATCATGAATCATGAATCATGAACTGAATCATGTATCATGAATTGAATCATGAATTGAATCTTGAATCGTGAATCATGAATTGAATCATGAATCATGAATTGAATCATGAATTGAATCATGAATTGTGAATCATGAAATAAATCATGAATTAAATCATGAAATGAATCATGAATCATGAATTGAATCATAAATCATTAATCATGAATTGAATCATGAATCATGAACTAAATCATGAATCAAGAATCATGAATAATGAATCAAATCATGAATCATGAATCATGAATTGAATCATGAATCATGAACCATGAATTGAATCATGAATCATGAAACTAATCATGAATCATGAATTGAATCATGATTTAAATAATGAATCATGAATTGAATCATGAATCATGAATCAAATCATGAATCATGAATTGAATCATGAATCATGAATCATGAATTGAATCATGAATCATGAATCATGAATCATGAATCGAATCATGAATCATGAATCATGAATCAAATCATGAATCATGAATCATGAATTGAATCATGAATCATGAATCGAATCATGAATCATGAATCGAATCATGAATCATGAATCATGAATTGAATCATGAATCATGAATTGAATCATGAATCATGAATCGAATCATAAATCATTAATCATGAATCGAATCATGAATCATGAATCAAATCATGAATCATGAATCATGAATTGAATCATGAATCATGAATCATAAATTATGAATTGAATCATGAATCATGAAACAAATCATGAATCATGAATTGAATCATGAATCATGAATTGAATCATGAATCATGATATATGAATCTAATCATGAATCATGAATCATGAATTGAATCATGAATCATGAATCATGAATCATGAATCGAATCATGAATCATGAATCATGAATCGAATCATAAATCATGAATCATGAATTGAATCATGAATCATGAATCAAATCATGAATCAGGAATTAAATCATGAATCATGAATCATGAATCATAAATCGAATCATGAATCATGAACTGTATCATAATTTGAATCTTGAATCATGAAATGAATCATGAATCATGAAGTGAATCATGAATCGAATCATAAATCATGAATCGAATCATGAATCATGAATTGAATCATGAATCATAAATTGTTGATGCATGAAATTAATCATGACTTGAATCATAAATCATGAATCGAATCATTAATCATGAATCATGAATCATGAATTGAATCATAAATCAAATCATGAATCATGAATCATGAACTGAATCATGAATCATGAATTGAATCATGAATTGAATCTTGAATCGTGAATCATGAATTGAATCATGAATCATGAATCATGAATCATGAATTGAATCATGAATCATGAATCATGAATTGAATCATAAATCATTAATCATGAATTGAATCATGAATCATGAACTAAATCATGAATCATGAATAATGAATTAAATCATGAATCATGAATCATGAATTGAATCATGAATCATGAATCATGAATTATGAATTGAATCATGAATCATGAAACGAATCATAAATCATGAATTGAATCATGAATTGAACCATGATTTATGAATCGAATCATGAATCATGAATCGAATCATGAATCATGAATTGAATCATGAATTGAATCATGAATTGAATCTTGAATCGTGAATCATGAATTGAATCATGAATCATGAATCATGAATTGAATCATGAATCATGAATCATGAATTGAATCATAAATCATTAATCATAAATTGAATCATGAATCATGAACTAAATCATGAATCAAGAATCATGAAAAATGAATTAAATCATGAATCATGAATCATGAATTGAATCATGAATCATGAATCATGAATTATGAATTGAATCATGAATCATGAAACGAATCATAAATCATGAATTGAATCATGAATTGAACCATGATTTATGAATCGAATCATGAATCATGAATCGAATTATGAATCATGAATTGAATCATGAATCATGAATCATGAATTGAATCATGAATCATGAATCATGAATGGAATCATGAATCATGAATCGAATCATGAATCATGAATTGAATCATGAATTGAATAATGAATCATGAAATGAATCATGAATCATGAATTGAATCATGAATCATGAATCGAATCATGAATCGAATCATGAATCATAAATTGAATCATGAATTGAATCATGAATCAAGATTCATGAAATGAATCATGAATCATGAATTGAATCATAAATCATGAATCATGAATTGAATCATGAATCATGAACTAAATCATGAATCAAGAATCATGAATCATGAATTAAAACATGAATCATGAATTGAATCATGAATCATATATCATGAAATGAATCATGAATTAAATCATTAAATGAATCATGAATCATGAATTGAATCATAAATCATGAATCATGAAACGAATCATGAATCATGAATCAAATCATGAATCAAGAATCATGAATCATGAATCATGAATCGAATCATGAATCATGAATTGAATCATGAATCGAATCATGAATCATGAATCGAATCATGAATCATGCATTAAATCATGAATCATTAATTGAATCATGAAATGAATCATGAATTGAATCATGAATCATGAATCGAATCATAAATCATGAATTGAATCATGAAATGAATCATGAATCATGAATTGAATCATGAATCATGAATCGAATCATGAATCGAATCATGAATCATAAATTGAATCATGAATTGAATCATGAATCAAGATTCATGAAATGAATCATGAATCATGAATTGAATCATAAATCATGAATCATGAATTGAATCATGAATCATGAACTAAACCATGAATCAAGAATCATGAATCATGAATTAAAACATGAATCATGAATTGAATCATGAATCATATATCATGAAATGAATCATGAATTAAATCATTAAATGAATCATGAATCATGAATTGAATCATAAATCATTAATCATGAATTAAATCATGAATCATGAACTAAATCATGAATTGAATCATGAATCATGAATCATGAAACGAATCATGAATCATGAATCAAATCATGAATCAAGAATCATGAATCATGAATCATGAATCGAATCATGAATCATGAATTGAATCATGAATCATGAATTGAATCATGAATCGAATCATGAATCATGAATCGAAACATGAATCATGCATTGAATAATGAATCATGAATTGAATCATGAATCATGAATCGAATCATAAATCATGAATTGAATCATGAATCATGAATCATGAATTGAATCATGTATCATGAACTAAATCATGAATTGAATCATGAATCATGAATTGAATCATGAAATGAATCATGAATTGAATCATAAATCATTAATCATTAATTGAATCATGAATCATGAACTAATACATGAATTGAATCATGAATCATGAATCATGAAATGAATCATGAATCATGAATCAAATCATAAATCAAGAATCATGAATCATGAATCATGAATCGAATCATAAATCATGAATCATGAATTGAATCATGAATTATGAATCATGAATGGCATCATGAATCATGAATTGAATCATGAATTGAATCTTGAATCGTGAATCATGAATTGAATCATGAATCATGAATCATGAATTGAATCATAAATCATTAATCATGAATTGAATCATAAATAATGAACTAAATCATGAATCAAGAATCATGAATAATGAATCAAATCATGAATCATAAATCATGAATTGAATCATGAATCATGAACCATGAATTGAATCATGAATCATGAATCATGAATTATGAATTGAATCATGAATCATGAAACGAATCATGAATCATGAATTGAATCATGAATTGAATCATGATTTATAAATTGAATCATGAATCGAATCATGAATCATGAATTAAATCATGATTTAAATAATGAATCATGAATTGAATCATGAATCATGAATCAAATAATGAATCATGAATTGAATCATGAATCGAATCATAAATCATGAAGCGAATAATGAATCATGAATTGAATCATGAATCATGAATTGTTGATGCATGAAATGAATCATGACTTGAATCATAAATCATGAATCGAATCATGAATCATGAATTGAATCATGAATCATGAATCATGAATCATGAATTGAATCATAAATCAAATCATGAATCATGAATCATGAACTGAATCATGTATCATGAATTGAATCATGAATTGAATCTTGAATCGTGAATCATGAATTGAATCATGAATCATGAATTGAATCATGAATTGAATCATGAATTGTGAATCATGAAATAAATCATGAATTAAATCATGAAATGAATCATGAATCATGAATTGAATCATAAATCATTAATCATGAATTGAATCATGAATCATGAACTAAATCATGAATCAAGAATCATGAATAATGAATCAAATCATGAATCATGAATCATGAATTGAATCATGAATCATGAACCATGAATTGAATCATGAATCATGAATCATGAATTATGAATTGAATCATGAATCATGAAACTAATCATGAATCATGAATTGAATCATGATTTAAATAATGAATCATGAATTGAATCATGAATCATGAATCAAATCATGAATCATGAATTGAATCATGAATCATGAATCATGAATTGAATCATGAATCATGAATCATGAATCATGAATCGAATCATGAATCATGAATCATGAATCAAATCATGAATCATGAATCATGAATTGAATCATGAATCATGAATTGAATCATGAATCATGAATCGAATCATGAATCATGAATTGAATCATGAATCATGAATTGAATCATGAATCATGAATCGAATCATAAATCATTAATCATGAATCGAATCATGAATCATGAATCAAATCATGAATCATGAATCATGAATTGAATCATGAATCATGAATCATAAATTATGAATTGAATCATGAATCATGAAACAAATCATGAATCATGAATTGAATCATGAATCATGAATTGAATCATGAATCATGATATATGAATCTAATCATGAATCATGAATCATGAATTGAATCATGAATCATGAATCATGAATCATGAATCGAATCATGAATCATGAATCATGAATCGAATCATAAATCATGAATCATGAATTGAATCATGAATCATGAATCAAATCATGAATCAGGAATTAAATCATGAATCATGAATCATGAATCATAAATCGAATCATGAATCATGAACTGAATCATAATTTGAATCTTGAATCATGAAATGAATCATGAATCATGAAGTGAATCATGAATCGAATCATAAATCATGAATCGAATCATGAATCATGAATTGAATCATGAATCATAAATTGTTGATGCATGAAATTAATCATGACTTGAATCATAAATCATGAATCGAATCATGAATCATGAATCATGAATCATGAATTGAATCATAAATCAAATCATGAATCATGAATCATGAACTGAATCATGAATCATGAATTGAATCATGAATTGAATCTTGAATCGTGAATCATGAATTGAATCATGAATCATGAATCATGAATTGAATCATGAATCATGAATCATGAATTGAATCATAAATCATTAATCATGAATTGAATCATGAATCATGAACTAAATCATGAATCAAGAATCATGAATAATGAATTAAATCATGAATCATGAATCATGAATTGAATCATGAATCATGAATCATGAATTATGAATTGAATCATGAATCATGAAACGAATCATAAATCATGAATTGAATCATGAATTGAACCATGATTTATGAATCGAATCATGAATCATGAATCGAATCATGAATCATGAATTGAATCATGAATTGAATCATGAATTGAATCTTGAATCGTGAATCATGAATTGAATCATGAATCATGAATCATGAATTGAATCATGAATCATGAATCATGAATTGAATCATAAATCATTAATCATGAATTGAATCATGAATCATTAACTAAATCATGAATCAAGAATCATGAATAATGAATTAAATCATGAATCATGAATCATGAATTGAATCATGAATCATGAATCATGAATTATGAATTGAATCATGAATCATGAAACGAATCATAAATCATGAATTGAATCATGAATTGAACCATGATTTATGAATCGAATCATGAATCATGAATCGAATCATGAATCATGAATTGAATCATGAATCATGAATCATGAATTGAATCATGAATCATGAATCATGAATGGAATCATGAATCATGAATCGAATCATGAATCATGAATTGAATCATGAATTGAATAATGAATCATGAAATGAATCATGAATCATGAATTGAATCATGAATCATGAATCGAATCATGAATCGAATCATGAATCATAAATTGAATCATGAATTGAATCATGAATCAAGATTCATGAAATGAATCATGAATCATGAATTGAATCATAAATCATGAATCATGAATTGAATCATGAATCATGAACTAAATCATGAATCAAGAATCATGAATCATGAATTAAAACATGAATCATGAATTGAATCATGAATCATATATCATGAAATGAATCATGAATTAAATCATTAAATGAATCATGAATCATGAATTGAATCATAAATCATGAATCATGAAACGAATCATGAATCATGAATCAAATCATGAATCAAGAATCATGAATCATGAATCATGAATCGAATCATGAATCATGAATTGAATCATGAATCGAATCATGAATCATGAATCGAATCATGAATCATGCATTAAATCATGAATCATTAATTGAATCATGAAATGAATCATGATTTGAATCATGAATCATGAATCGAATCATAAATCATGAATTGAATCATGAATCATGAATCATGAATTGAATCATGAATCATGAACTAAATCATGAATTGAATCATGAATCATGAATTGAATCATGAAATGAATCATGAATTGAATCATAAATCATTAATCATTAATTGAATCATGAATCATGAACTAATACATGAATTGAATCATGAATCATGAATCAAATCATAAATCAAGAATCATGAATCATGAATCATGAATCAAATCATAAATCATGAATCATGAATTGAATCATGAATTATGAATCATGAATGGAATCATGAATCATGAATTGAATCATGAATTGAATCTTGAATCGTGAATCATGAATTGAATCATGAATCATGAATCATGAATTGAATCATAAATCATTAATCATGAATTGAATCATAAATAATGAACTAAATCATGAATCAAGAATCATGAATAATGAATCAAATCATGAATCATAAATCATGAATTATGAATTGAATCATGAATCATGAAACGAATCATGAATCATGAATTAAATCATGATTTAAATAATGAATCATAAATTGAATCATGAATCATGAATCAAATCATGAATCATGAATTGAATCATGAATCGAATCATAAATCATGAAGCGAATAATGAATCATGAATTGAATCATGAATCATGAATTGTTGATGCATGAAATGAATCATGACTTGAATCATAAATCATGAATCGAATCATGAATCATGAATTGAATCATGAATCATGAATCATGAATTGAATCATAAATCAAATCATGAATCATGAATCATGAACTGAATCATGTATCATGAATTGAATCATGAATTGAATCTTGAATCGTGAATCATGAATTGAATCATGAATTGAATCATGAATTGAATCATGAATCGTGAATCATGAAATAAATCATGAATTAAATCATGAAATGAATCATGAATCATGAATTGAATCATAAATCATTAATCATGAATTGAATCATGAATCATGAACTAAATCATGAATCAAGAATCATGAATAATGAATCAAATCATGAATCATGAATTGAATCATGAATCATGAACCATGAATTGAATCATGAATCATGAATCATGAATTATGAATTGAATCATGAATCATGAAACTAATCATGAATCATGAATTGAATCATGAATTGAATCATGATTTATAAATCGAATCATGAATCGAATCATGAATCATGAATTGAATCATGATTTAAATAATGAATCATGAATTGAATCATGAATCATGAATCAAATCATGAATCATGAATTGAATCATGAATCATGAATCATGAATTGAATCATGAATCATGAACTAAATCATGAATTGAATCATGAATCATGAATTGAATCATGAAATGAATCATGAATTGAATCATAAATCATTATTCATTAATTGAATCATGAATCATGAACTAATACATGAATTGAATCATGAATCATGAATCATGAAATGAATCATGAATCATGAATCAAATCATAAATCAAGAATCATGAATCATGAATCATGAATCGAATCATAAATCATGAATCATGAATTGAATCATGAATTATGAATCATGAATGGAATCATGAATCATGAATTGAATCATGAATTGAATCTTGAATCGTGAATCATGAATTGAATCATGAATCATGAATCATGAATTGAATCATAAATCATTAATCATGAATTGAATCATAAATAATGAACTAAATCATGAATCAAGAATCATGAATAATGAATCAAATCATGAATCATAAATCATGAATTATGAATTGAATCATGAATCATGAAACGAATCATGAATCATGAATTAAATCATGATTTAAATAATGAATCATGAATTGAATCATGAATCATGAAGCAAATAATGAATCATGAATTGAATCATGAATCATGAATTGTTGATGCATGAAATGAATCATGACTTGAATCATAAATCATGAATCGAATCATGAATCATGAATTGAATCATGAATCATGAATCATGAATCATGAATTGAATCATAAATCAAATCATGAATCATGAATCATGAACTGAATCATGTATCATGAATTGAATCATGAATTGAATCTTGAATCGTGAATCATGAATTGAATCATGAATCATGAATTGAATCATGAATTGAATCATGAATCGTGAATCATGAAATAAATCATGAATTAAATCATGAAATGAATCATGAATCATGAATTGAATCATAAATCATTAATCATGAATTGAATCATGAATCATGAACTAAATCATGAATCAAGAATCATGAATAATGAATCAAATCATGAATCATGAACCATGAATTGAATCATGAATCATGAATCATGAATTATGAATTGAATCATGAATCATGAATCATGAATTATGAATTGAATCATGAATCATGAAACTAATCATGAATCATGAATTGAATCATGAATTGAATCATGATTTATAAATCGAATCATGAATCGAATCATGAATCATGAATTGAATCATGATTTAAATAATGAATCATGAATTGAATCATGAATCATGAATCAAATCATGAATCATGAATTGAATCATGAATCATGAATCATGAATTGAATCATGAATCATGATATATGAATCTAATCATGAATCATGAATCATGAATTGAATCATGAATCATGAATCATGAATCATGAATCATGAATCGAATCATGAATCATGAATCATGAATCGAATCATAAATCATGAATCATGAATTGAATCATGAATCATGAATCAAATCATGAATCAGGAATTAAATCATGATTTATGAATCATGAATCATAAATCGAATCATGAATCATGAACTAAATCATAATTTGAATCTTGAATCATGAAATGAATCATGAATCATGAAGTGAATCATGAATCGAATCATAAATCATGAATCGAATCATGAATCATGAATTGAATCATGAATCATAAATTGTTGATGCATGAAATTAATCATGACTTGAATCATAAATCATGAATCGAATCATGAATCATGAATTGAATCATGAATCATGAATCATGAATCATGAATTGAATCATAAATCAAATCATGAATCATGAATCATGAACTGAATCATGTATCATGAATTGAATCATGAATTGAATCTTGAATCGTGAATCATGAATTGAATCATGAATCATGAATTGAATCATGAATTGAATCATGAATCATGAATTGAATCATAAATCATTAATCATGAATTGAATCATGAATCATGAACTAAATCATGAATCAAGAATCATGAATAATGAATCAAATCATGAATCATGAATCATGAATTGAATCATGAATCATGAACCATGAATTGAATCATGAATCATGAATCATGAATTATGAATTGAATCATGAATCATGAAACTAATCATGAATCATGAATTGAATCATGAATTGAATCATGATTTATAAATCGAATCATGAATCGAATCATGAATCATGAATTGAATCATGATTTAAATAATGAATCATGAATTGAATCATGAATCATGAATCAAATCATGAATCATGAATTGAATCATGAATCATGAATCATGAATTGAATCATGAATCATGAATCATGAATCATGAATCGAATCATGAATCATGAATCATGAATCAAATCATGAATCATGAATTGAATCATGAATCATGAATTGAATCATGAATCATGAATCGAATCATGAATCATGATATATGAATCTAATCATGAATCATGAATCATGAATTGAATCATGAATCATGAATCATGAATCATGAATCGAATCATGAATCATGAATCATGAATCGAATCATAAATCATGAATCATGAATTGAATCATGAATCATGAATCAAATCATGAATCAGTAATTAAATCATGAATCATGAATCATGAATCATAAATCGAATCATGAATCATGAACTGAATCATAATTTGAATCTTGAATCATGAAATGAATCATGAATCATGAAGTGAATCATGAATCGAATCATAAATCATGAATCGAATCATGAATCATGAATTGAATCATGAATCATAAATTGTTGATGCATGAAATTAATCATGACTTGAATCATAAATCATGAATCGAATCATGAATCATGAATCATGAATCATGAATTGAATCATAAATCAAATCATGAATCATGAATCATGAACTGAATCATGAATCATGAATTGAATCATGAATTGAATCTTGAATCGTGAATCATGAATTGAATCATGAATCATGAATCATGAATTGAATCATAAATCATTAATCATGAATTGAATCATGAATCATGAACTAAATCATGAATCAAGAATCATGAATAATGAATTAAATCATGAATCATGAATCATGAATTGAATCATGAATCATGAATCATGAATTATAAATTGAATCATGAATCATGAAACGAATCATAAATCATGAATTGAATCATGAATTGAACCATGATTTATGAATCGAATCATGAATCATGAATCGAATCATGAATCATGAATCATGAATTGAATCATGAATCATGAATCATGAATCGAATCATGAATCATGAATCGAATCATGAATCATGAATTGAATCATGAATTGAATAATGAATCATGAAATGAATCATGAATCATGAATTGAATCATGAATCATGAATCGAATCATGAATCGAATCATGAATCATAAATTGAATCATGAATTGAATCATGAATCAAGATTCATGAAATGAATCATGAATCATGAAATGAATCATGAATCATGAATTGAATCATAAATCATGAATCATGAATTGAATCATGAATCATGAACTAAATCATGAATCAAGAATCATGAATCATGAATTAAAACATGAATCATGAATTGAATCATGAATCATATATCATGAAATGAATCATGAATTAAATCATTAAATGAATCATGAATCATGAATTGAATCATAAATCATTAATCATGAATTAAATCATGAATCATGAACTAAATCATGAATTGAATCATGAATCATGAAACGAATCATGAATCATGAATCAAATCATGAATCAAGAATCATGAATCATGAATCATGAATCGAATCATGAATCATGAATTGAATCATGAATCGAATCATGAATCATGAATCGAATCATGAATCATGCATTGAATCATGAATCATGAATTGAATCATAAAATGAATCATGAATTGAATCATGAATCATGAATCGAATCATAAATCATGAATTGAATCATGAATCATGAATCATGAATTGAATCATGAATCATGAACTAAATCATGAATTGAATCATGAATCATGAATTGAATCATGAAATGAATCATGAATTGAATCATAAATCATTAATCATTAATTGAATCATGAATCATGAACTAATACATGAATTGAATCATGAATCATGAATCATGAAATGAATCATGAATCATGAATCAAATCATAAATCAAGAATCATGAATCATGAATCATGAATCGAATCATAAATCATGAATCATGAATTGAATCATGAATTATGAATCATGAATGGAATCATGAATCATGAATTGAATCATGAATTGAATCTTGAATCGTGAATCATGAATTGAATCATGAATCATGAAATGAATCATGAATCATGAATCAAATCATAAATCAAGAATCATGAATCATGAATCATGAATCGAATCATAAATCATGAATCATGAATTGAATCATGAATTATGAATCATGAATGGAATCATGAATCATGAATTGAATCATGAATTGAATCTTGAATCGTGAATCATGAATTGAATCATGAATCATGAATCATGAATTGAATCATAAATCATTAATCATGAATTGAATCATAAATAATGAACTAAATCATGAATCAAGAATCATGAATAATGAATCAAATCATGAATCATAAATCATGAATTGAATCATGAATCA
The DNA here is from genome assembly GCF_038048845.1 of Mixophyes fleayi. NCBI lineage: Eukaryota > Metazoa > Chordata > Amphibia > Anura > Limnodynastidae > Mixophyes > Mixophyes fleayi. The sequence continues at coordinate 30,886 of NW_027446279.1, read as the reverse complement.
TGAACCATGAATTGAATCATGAATCATGAATCATGAATTATGAATTGAATCATGAATCATGAAACGAATCATGAATCATGAATTGAATCATGAATTGAATCATGATTTATAAATTGAATCATGAATCGAATCATGAATCATGAATTAAATCATGATTTAAATAATGAATCATGAATTGAATCATGAATCATGAATCAAATCATGAATCATGAATTGAATCATGAATCGAATCATAAATCATGACTTGAATCATAAATCATGAATCGAATCATGAATCATGAATTGAATCATGAATCATGAATTGAATCATAAATCAAATCATGAATCATGAATCATGAACTGAATCATGAATCATAAATTGAATCATGAATCATGAATTTTGAATCTAATCATGAATCATGAATCATAAATCATGAATCATGAATTGAATCATGAATCATGAATCATGAAATGAATCATGAATCATAAATTGAATCATGAATCATGAATTTTGAATCTAATCATGAATCATGAATCGAATCATGAATCATGAATTGAATCATAAATCATGAATCAAATCATGAATCAGGAATTAAATCATGAATCATGAATCATGAATCATGAATCATGAATCAAATCATAAATCATGAATCATGAATTGAATCTTGAATCATGAACTGAATCATAATTTGAATCATGAATCATGAATCATGAAATGAATCATGAATCATGAATTGAATCATGAATCGAATCATAAATCATGAATCGAATCATAAATCATGAATTGAATCTTGAATCATGAATTGAATCATGAATCGAATCATGAATCATGAATCGAATAATGAATCATGAATCGAATCATGAATCATGAATTGAATCATGAATTATGAATCATGAATCATGAATCATGAATCAAATCGTGAATCATGAATCATGAATTGAATCATGAATTATGAATTGAATCATGAATTGAATCATGAATCGTGAATCATGAAATGAATCATGAATTAAATCATGAAATGAATCATAAATCATAAGTTGAATCATAAATCATTAATCATGAGTTGAATCATGAATCATGAACTAAATCATGAATCAAGAATCATGAATCATGAATCAAATCATGAATCATGAATTGAATCATGAATCATGAATTGAATCATGAATCATGAGTCATGAATTATGAATTGAATCATGAATCATGAAACGAAACATGAATCATGAATTGAATCATGAATTTAATCATGATTTATGAATCGAATCATGAATCATGAATCGAATCATGAATCATGAATTGAATCATGAATCATGAATCATGAATCGAATCATGAATCAAATCATGAATCATGAATCGAATCATGAATCATGAATTGAATCATGAATTGAATAATGAATCATGAAATGAATCATGAATCATGAATTGAATCATGACTCATGAATCGAATCATGAATCGTGATTCGAATCATGAATCATGAATTGAATCATGAATCATGAAATGAATCATGAATCATGAATTGAATCATGAATCATGAAATAAATCATGAATTGAATCATGAATTGAATCATGAAATAAATCATGAATTAAATCATGAATTAAATCATGACTCATGAATTGAATCATGAATCATGAATTGAATCATGAATCATGAATCGAATCATGAATCATGAATCGAATCATGAATCATGAATTGAATCATGAATTGAATAATGAATCATGAAATGAATCATGAATTTAATCATGACTCATGAATCAAATCATGAATCATGAATCATGAATTGTATCATGAATCATGAATCATGAATCATGAATTATGAATCTAATCATGAATCATAAATCATGAATTGAATCATGAATCATGAATCATGAATCATGAATCATGAATCGAATCATGAATCATGAATCATGAATCAAATCATGAGTCATGAATCATGAATCGAATCATGAATCATGAATTGAATCATGAATCATGAATTGAATCATGAATCATGAATCGAATCATAAATCATTAATCATGAATTGAATCATGAGTCATGAACTAAATCATGAATCAAGAATCATGAATCATGAATCAAATCATGAATCATGAATCATGAATTGAATCATGAATCATGAATCATAAATTATGAATTGAATCATGAATCATGAAACAAATCATGAATCATGAATTGAATCATGAATCATGAATTGAATCATGAATCATGAAATATGAATCTAATCATGAATCATGAATCATGAATCATGAACTGAATCATGAATCATGAATTGAATCATGAATTGAATCTTGAATCGTGAATCATGAATTGAATCATGAATCATGAATTGAATCATGAATTGAATCATGAATTGAATCATGAATCATGAATCATGAATTGAATCATAAATCATTAATCATGAATTGAATCATGAATCATGAACTAAATCATGAATCAAGAATCATGAATAATGAATTAAATCATGAATCATGAATCATGAATTGAATCATGAATCATGAATTATGAATTGAATCATGAATCATGAAATGAATCATGAATCATGAATTGAATCATGAATTGAACCATGATTTATGAATCGAATCATGAATCATGAATCGAATCATGAATCATGAATCATGAATTGAATCATGAATCATGAATCATGAATGGAATCATGAATCATGAATCGAATCATGAATTATGAATTAATCCATGAATTGAATAATGAATCATGAAATGAATCATGAATCATGAATTGAATCATGAATCGAATCAAGAATCATGAATCGAATCATGAATCATGAATTGAATCATGAATTGAATCATGAATCATGAATCATGTAATGAATCATGAATCATAAATTGAATCATGAATCATGAATTTTGAATCTAATCATGAATCATGAATCATAAATCATGAATCATGAATCATGAATCATAAATCATGAATCATGAATCGAATCATGAATCATGAATTGAATCATAAATCATGAATCAAATCATGAATCAGGAATTAAATCATGAATCATGAATCATGAATCATGATTCAAATCATAAATCATGAATCATGAATTGAATCTTGAATCATGAACTGAATCATAATTTGAATCATGAAACATGAATCATGAAATGAATCATGAATCATGAATTGAATCATGAATCGAATCATAAATCATGAATCGAATCATAAATCATGAATTGAATCTTGAATCATGACTTGATGATGCATGAAATTAATCATGAATTGAATCATGAATCATGAATTGAATCATGAATCGAATCATGAATCATGAATCGAATCATGAATCATGAATCGAATCATGAATCATGAATCGAATCATGAATCATGATCTTGAATCGTGAATCATGAATTGAATTATGAATCATGAATTGAATCATGAATCGTGAATCATGAAATAAATCATGAATTAAATCATGAAATGAATCATGAATCATGAAATGAATCATGAATCATAAATTGAATCATGAATCGAATCATAATTCATGAATCGAATCATGAATCATGAATTGAATCTTGAATCATGACTTGATGATGCATGAAATGAATCATGAATTGAATCATGAATCATGAATTGAATCATGAATCGAATCATGAATCATGAATCGAATCATGAATCTTGAATCGAATCATGAATCATGAATTGAATCATGAATTATGAATCATGAATCATGAATCATGAATCAAATCGTGAATCATGAATTGAATCATGAATCATGAATTGAATCATGAATTGAATCATGAATCGTGAATCATGAAATGAATCATGAATTAAATCATGAAATGAATCATGAATCATGAGTTGAATCATAAATCATTAATCATGAGTTGAATCATGAATCATGAACTAAATCATGAATCAAGAATCATGAATCATGAATCAAATCATGAATCATGAATTGAATCATGAATCATGAATTGAATCATGAATCATGAATCGAATCATGAATCATGAATCGTATCATGAATCATGAATTGAATCATGAATTGAATAATGAATCATGAAATGAATCATGAATCATGAATTGAATCATGACTCATGAATCGAATCATGAATCATGAATCGAATCATGAATCATGAATTGAATCATGAATCATGAATTGAATCATGAATCATGAATTGAATCATGAATCGAATCATGAATCATGAATTGAATCATGAATCATGAATCGAATCATGAATCATGAATCAAATCATGAATCATGAATTGAATCATGAATTGAATCATGAATCATGAATCGAATCATGAATCATGAATTGAATCATGAATTGAATCATGAATCATGAATCATGAAGTGAATCATGAATCATGAATCATGAATCATGAATCATGAATTGAATCATGAATCATAAATTGAATCATGAATCATGAATTGAATCATGAATCATGAAATAAATCATGAATTGAATCATGAATTGAATCATGAATCATGAATTGAATCATGAATCATGAATTGAATCATAAATCATGAATTGAATCATGAATCGAATCATGAATCATGAATTAAATCATGAATCATGAATCGAATCATGAATCATGAATCAAATCATGAATCATGAATTAAATCATGAATTAAATCATGAATTAAATCATGAATTGAATAATGAATCATGAAATGAATCAAGAATCAAGAATTTAATCATGACTCATGAATCGAATCATGAATCATGAATTGAATCATGAATCATAAATCATGAATCATGAATTGAATCATGAATCATGAATCATGAATTGAATCATGAATCATGAATCATGAATCATGAATTGAATCATGAATCATGAATCGAATCATGAATCATGAATTCAATCATGAATCGAATCATGAATCATGAATTGAATCATGAATTAAATAATGAATCATGAATTGAATCATGAATCATGAATCATGAATCATGAATCGAATCATGAATCATGAATCATGAATCGAATCATGAATCATGAATCATGAATTGAATCATGAATCATGAATCGAATCATGAATCATGAATCATGAATTGAATCATGAATCATGAATTGAATCATGAATCATGAATCGAATCATGAATCATGAATTGAATCATAAATCAAATAATGAATCATCAATCATGAACTGAATCATGAATCATGAATTGAATCATGAATTGAATCTTGAATCGTGAATCATGAATTGAATCATGAATCATGAATTGAATCATGAATTGAATCATGAATCGTGAATCATGGAATAAATCATGAATTAAATCATGAAATGAATCATGAATCATGAATTGAATCATAAATCATTAATCATGAATTGAATCATGAATCATGAACTAAATCATGATTCATGAATCATGAATTGAATCATGAATCATGAATCATGAATTATGAATTGAATCATGAATCATGAAACGAATCATGAATCATGAATTGAATCATGAATTGAATCATGAATCATGAACTAAATCATGAATCATGAACTAAATCATGAATCAAGAATCATGAATAATGAATCAAATCATGATTCATGAATCATGAATTGAATCATGAATCATGAATCATGAATTATGAATTGAATCATGAATCATGAAACGAATCATGAATTATGAATTGAATCATGAATCATGAAACGAATCATGAATCATGAATCATGAATCATGAATTGAATCATGAATCATGAATCATGAATGGAATCATGAATCATGAATCAAATCATGAATCATGAATTGAATCATGAATTGAATAATGAATCATGAAATGAATCATGAATCATGAATCGAATCATGAATCAAATCATGAATCATGAATTGAATCATGAATCATGAATCGAATCATGAATCGAATCATGAATCATGAATTGAATCATGAATCATAAATTGAATCATGAATCATGAATTTTGAATCTAATCATGAATCATGAATCATAAATCCTGAATCATGAATCGAATCATGAATCATGAATTATGAATTGAATCATGAATCATGAAACGAATCATGAATCATGAACTGAATCATGAATTGAATCATGATTTATAAATCGAATCATGAATCATGAATTGAATCATGAATTAAATAATGAATCATGAATTAAATCATGAAGCAAATCATGAATCATGAAGCAAATCATGAATCATGAATTGAATCATGAATCATGAATTATGAATCTAATCATGAATCATGAATCATGAATCATGAATCGAATCATGAATCAGGAATCATGAATTGAATCATGAATCATGAATTGAATTATGAATCATGAATCATGAATCATGAATCATGAATCGAATCATGAATCATGAATCATGAATCGAATCATGAATCATGAATCATGAATCATGAATCGAATCATGAATCATGAATCATGAATTGAATCATGAATCATGAATTGAATTATGAATCATGAATCGAATCATAAATCATTAATCATGAATTGAATCATAAATCATGAACTAAATCATGAATCAAGAAACATGAATCATGAATCAAATCATGAATCATGAATCATGAATCATAAATTATGAAATGAATCATGAATCATGAAACAAATCATGAATCATGAACTAAATCATGAATCATGAATTGAATCATGAATCATGATATATGAATCTAATCATGAATCATGAATCATGAATTGAATCATGAATCATGAATCATGAATCATGAATCATGAATCGAATCATGAATCATGAATCATGAATCGAATCATGAATCATGAATCATGAATTGAATCATGAATCATGAACTGAATCATAATTTGAATCATGAATCATGAATCATGAATCGAATCATGAATCAGGAATTAAATCATGAATCATGAATCATGAATCATGGATCATGAATCGAATCATGAATCATGAATCATGAATCGAATCATGAATCACGAATCATGAATTGAATCATGAATCATGAACTGAATCATAATTTGAATCATGAATCATGAAATGAATCATGAATCATGAATTGAATCATGAATCGAATCATAATTCATGAATCGAATCATGAATCATGAATTGAATCATGAATTGTTGATGCATGAAATTAATCATGACTTGAATCATAAATCATGAATCGAATCATGAATCATGAATTGAATCATGAATCATGAATCATGAATTGAATCATAAATCAAATAATGAATCATGAATCATGAACTGAATCATGAATTGAATCATGAATTGAATCTTGAATCGTAAATCATGAATCATGAATTGAATCATGAATCATGAATCATGAATTGAATCATGAATCATGAATCATGAATCATGAATTGAATCATGAATCATGAATCGAATCATGAATCATGAATTGAATCATGAATCGAATCATGAATCATGAATTGAATCATGAATTAAATAATGAATCATGAATTGAATCATGAATCATGAATCAAATCATGAATCATGAATTGAATCATGAATCATGAATTATGAATCTAATCATGAATCATGAATCATGAATCATGAATCGAATCATGAATCATGAATCATGAATCGAATCATGAATCATGAATCATGAATCGAATCATGAATCATGAATCATGAATTGAATCATGAATCATGAATCGAATCATGAATCATGAATCATGAATTGAATCATGAATCATGAATTGAATCATGAATCATGAATCGAATCATGAATCATGAATTGAATCATAAATCAAATAATGAATCATCAATCATGAACTGAATCATGAATCATGAATTGAATCATGAATTAAATCATGAAATAAATCATGAATCATGAGTTGAATCATAAATCATTAATCATGAGTTGAATCATGAATCATGAACTAAATCATGAATCAAGAATCATGAATCATGAATCAAATCATGAATCATGAATTGAATCATGAATCATGAATTGAATCATGAATCATGAATCGAATCATGAATCATGAATCGTATCATGAATCATGAATTGAATCATGAATTGAATAATGAATCATGAAATGAATCATGAATCATGAATTGAATCATGACTCATGAATCGAATCATGAATCATGAATCGAATCATGAATCATGAATTGAATCATGAATCATGAAATAAATCATGAATTGAATCATGAATTGAATCATGAATCATGAAATAAATCATGAATTGAATCATGAATTGAATCATGAATCATGAATTGAATCATGAATCATGAATTGAATCATGAATCGAATCATGAATCATGAATTGAATCATGAATCATGAATCGAATCATGAATCATGAATCAAATCATGAATCATGAATTGAATCATGAATTGAATCATGAATCATGAATCGAATCATGAATCATGAATTGAATCATGAATTGAATCATGAATCATGAATCATGAAGTGAATCATGAATCATGAATCATGAATCATGAATCATGAATTGAATCATGAATCATAAATTGAATCATGAATCATGAATTGAATCATGAATCATGAAATAAATCATGAATTGAATCATGAATTGAATCATGAATCATGAATTGAATCATGAATCATGAATTGAATCATAAATCATGAATTGAATCATGAATCGAATCATGAATCATGAATTAAATCATGAATCATGAATCGAATCATGAATCATGAATTAAATCATGAATTAAATCATGAATTGAATAATGAATCATGAAATGAATCAAGAATCAAGAATTTAATCATGACTCATGAATCGAATCATGAATCATGAATTGAATCATGAATCATAAATCATGAATCATGAATTGAATCATGAATCATGAATCATGAATTGAATCATGAATCATGAATCATGAATCATGAATTGAATCATGAATCATGAATCGAATCATGAATCATGAATTGAATCATGAATCGAATCATGAATCATGAATTGAATCATGAATTAAATAATGAATCATGAATTGAATCATGAATCATGAATCAAATCATGAATCATGAATTGAATCATGAATCATGAATTATGAATCTAATCATGAATCATGAATCATGAATCATGAATCATGAATCATGAATCGAATCATGAATCATGAATCATGAATCATGAATCGAATCATGAATCATGAATCATGAATCGAATCATGAATCATGAATCATGAATTGAATCATGAATCATGAATCGAATCATGAATCATGAATCATGAATTGAATCATGAATCATGAATTGAATCATGAATCATGAATCGAATCATGAATCATGAATTGAATCATAAATCAAATAATGAATCATCAATCATGAACTGAATCATGAATCATGAATTGAATCATGAATTGAATCTTGAATCGTGAATCATGAATTGAATCATAAATCATGAATTGAATCATGAATTGAATCATGAATCGTGAATCATGGAATAAATCATGAATTAAATCATGAAATGAATCATGAATCATGAATTGAATCATAAATCATTAATCATGAATTGAATCATGAATCATGAACTAAATCATGATTCATGAATCATGAATTGAATCATGAATCATGAATCATGAATTATGAATTGAATCATGAATCATGAAACGAATCATGAATCATGAATTGAATCATGAATTGAATCATGAATCATGAACTAAATCATGAATCAAGAATCATGAATAATGAATCAAATCATGATTCATGAATCATGAATTGAATCATGAATCATGAATCATGAATTATGAATTGAATCATGAATCATGAAACGAATCATGAATTATGAATTGAATCATGAATCATGAAACGAATCATGAATCATGAATCATGAATCATGAATTGAATCATGAATCATGAATCATGAATGGAATCATGAATCATGAATCGAATCATGAATTGAATCATGAATTGAATAATGAATCATGAAATGAATCATGAATCATGAATCGAATCATGAATCAAATCATGAATCATGAATTGAATCATGAATCATGAATCGAATCATGAATCGAATCATGAATCATGAATTGAATCATGAATCATAAATTGAATCATGAATCATGAATTTTGAATCTAATCATGAATCATGAATCATAAATCATGAATCATGAATCGAATCATGAATCATGAATTATGAATTGAATCATGAATCATGAAACGAATCATGAATCATGAACTGAATCATGAATTGAATCATGATTTATAAATCGAATCATGAATCGAATCATGAATCATGAATTGAATTATGAATTAAATAATGAATCATGAATTGAATCATGAATCATGAAGCAAATCATGAATCATGAATTGAATCATGAATCATGAATTATGAATCTAATCATGAATCATGAATCATGAATTGAATAATGAATCATGAATCATGAATCATGAATCATGAATCGAATCATGAATCATGAATCATGAATCGAATCATGAATCATGAATCATGAATCATGAATCGAATCATGAATCATGAATCATGAATTGAATCATGAATCATGAATTGAATTATGAATCATGAATCGAATCATAAATCATTAATCATGAATTGAATCATAAATCATGAACTAAATCATGAATCAAGAATCATGAATCATGAATCAAATCATGAATCATGAATCATGAATCATAAATTATGAAATGAATCATGAACCATGAAACAAATCATGAATCATGAACTAAATCATGAATCATGAATTGAATCATGAATCATGATATATGAATCTAATCATGAATCATGAATCATGAATTGAATCATGAATCATGAATCATGAATCATGAATCGAATCATGAATCATGAATCATGAATCGAATCATGAATCATGAATCATGAATTGAATCATGAATCATGAACTGAATCATAATTTGAATCATGAATCATGAATCATGAATCGAATCATGAATCAGGAATTAAATCATGAATCATGAATCATGAATCATGGATCATGAATCGAATCATGAATCATGAATCATGAATCGAATCATGAATCACGAATCATGAATTGAATCATGAATCATGAACTGAATCATAATTTGAATCATGAATCATGAAATGAATCATGAATCATGAATTGAATCATGAATCGAATCATAAATCATGAATCGAATCATGAATCATGAATTGAATCATGAATTGTTGATGCATGAAATTAATCATGACTTGAATCATAAATCATGAATCGAATCATGAATCATGAATTGAATCATGAATCATGAATCATGAATTGAATCATAAATCAAATAATGAATCATGAATCATGAACTGAATCATGAATTGAATCATGAATTGAATCTTGAATCGTAAATCATGAATTAAATCATGAATCATGAATTGAATCATGAATTGAATCATGAATCGTGAATCATGAAATAAATCATGAATTAAATCATGAAATGAATCATGAATCATGAATTGAATCATAAATCATTAATCATGAATTGAATCATGAATCATGAACTAAATCATGAATCAAGAATCATGAATAATGAATCAAATCATGATTCATGAATCATGAAATGAATCATGAATCATGAATCATGAATTATGAATTGAATCATGAATCATGAAACGAATCATGAATCATGAATTGAATCATGAATTGAATCATGATTTATTGATCGAATCATGAATCATGAATCGAATCATGAATCATGAATCATGAATTGAATCATGAATCATGAATCATGAATGGAATCATGAATCATGAATGGAATCATGAATCATGAATTGAATAATGAATCATGAAATGAATCATGAATCATGAATCAAATCATGAATCGAATCATGAATCATGAATCGAATCATGAATCGAATCATGAATCATGAATTGAATCATGAATTGAATCATGAATCATGAATCATGAATCATGAATCATGAATCATGAATCATGAATTGAATCATGAATCATGAATTGAATCATGAATCGAATCATGAATCATGAATCAAATCATAAATCATGAATCATGAATTGAATCTTGAATCATGAACTGAATCATAATTTGAATCATGAATCATGAATCATGAAATGAATCATGAATCATAAATTGAATCTTGAATCGAATTATAATTCATGAATCGAATCATGAATCATGAATTGAATCTTGAATCATGACTTGATGATGCATGAAATGAATCATGAATTGAATCATGAATCATGAATTGAATCATGAATCGAATCATGAATCATGAATCGAATCATGAATCTTGAATCGAATCATGAATCATGAATTGAATCATGAATTATGAATCATGAATCATGAATCATGAATCAAATCGTGAATCATGAATCATGAATTGAATCATGAATCATGAATTGAATCATGAATTGAATCATGAATCGTGAATCATGAAATGAATCATGAATTAAATCATGAAATGAATCATGAATCATGAGTTGAATCATAAATCATTAATCATGAGTTGAATCATGAATCATGAACTAAATCATGAATCAAGAATCATGAATCATGAATCAAATCATGAATCATGAATTGAATCATGAATCATGAATTGAATCATGAATCATGAATCGAATCATGAATCATGAATCGTATCATGAATCATGAATTGAATCATGAATTGAATAATGAATCATGAAATGAATCATGAATCATGAATTGAATCATGACTCATGAATCGAATCATGAATCATGAATCGAATCATGAATCATGAATTGAATCATGAATCATGAAATAAATCATGAATTGAATCATGAATTGAATCATGAAATAAATCATGAATTGATTAATGAATTGAATCATGAATCATGAATTGAATCATGAATCATGAATTGAATCATGAATCGAATCTTGAATCATGAATTGAATCATGAATCATGAATCGAATCATGAATCATGAATCAAATCATGAATCATGAATTGAATCATGAATTGAATCATGAATCATGAATCGAATCATGAATCATGAATTGAATCATGAATTGAATCATGAATCATGAATCATGAAGTGAATCATGAATCATGAATCATGAATCATGAATCATGAATTGAATCATGAATCATAAATTGAATCATGAATCATGAATTGAATCATGAATCATGAAATAAATCATGAATTGAATCATGAATTGAATCATGAATCATGAAATAAATCATGAATTGAATCATGAATTGAATCATGAATCATGAATTGAATCATGAATCATGAATTGAATCATAAATCATGAATTGAATCATGAATCGAATCATGAATCATGAATTGAATCATGAATCATGAATCGAATCATGAATCATGAATCAAATCATGAATCATGAATTAAATCATGAATTGAATAATGAATCATGAAATGAATCATGAATCATGAATTTAATCATGACTCATGAATCGAATCATGAATCATGAATTGAATCATGAATCATAAATCATGAATCATGAATTGAATCATGAATCATGAATCATGAATTGAATCATGAATCATGAATCATGAATTGAATCATGAATCATGAATCATGAAACATGAATTGAATCATGAATCATGAATTGAATCATGAATCATGAATCGAATCATAAATCATTAATCATGAATTGAATCATGAATCATGAACTAAATCATGAATCAAGAATCATGAATCATGAATCAAGAATCATGAATCATGAATCAAATCATGAATCATGAATCAAATCATGAATCATGAATCAAATCATGAATCATGAATCATGAATGGAATCATGAATTATGAATCGAATCATGAATCATGAATCATGAATCATGAATCGAATCATGAATCATGAATCATGAATCGAATCATGAATCATGAATCATGAATTGAATCATGAATCATGAATTGAATCATGAATCATGAATCGAATCATAAATCATTAATCATGAATTGAATAATGAATCATGAACTAAATCATGAATCAAGAATCATGAATCATGAATCAAATCATGAATCATGAATCATGAATTGAATCATGAATCATGAATTGAATCATGAATTATGATATATGAATCTAATCATGAATCATGAATCATGAATTGAATCATAAATCATGAATCATGAATCATGAATCATGAATCGAATCATGAATCATGAATCATGAATCGAATCATGAATCATGAATCATGAATTGAATCATGAATCATGAATCGAATCATGAATCAGGAATTAAATCATGAATCATGAATCATGAATCATGAATCATGAATCATGAATCGAATCATGAATCATGAATTGAATCATGAATCATGAAATAAATCATGAATTGATTAATGAATTGAATCATGAATCATGAATTGAATCATGAATCATGAATTGAATCATGAATCGAATCATGAATCATGAATTGAATCATGAATCATGAATCGAATCATGAATCATGAATCAAATCATGAATCATGAATTGAATCATGAATTGAATCATGAATCATGAATCGAATCATGAATCATGAATTGAATCATGAATTGAATCATGAATCATGAATCATGAAGTGAATCATGAATCATGAATCATGAATCATGAATCATGAATTGAATCATGAATCATAAATTGAATCATAAATCATGAATTGAATCATGAATCATGAAATAAATCATGAATTGAATCATGAATTGAATCATGAATCATGAAATAAATCATGAATTGAATCATGAATTGAATCATGAATCATGAATTGAATCATGAATCATGAATTGAATCATAAATCATGAATTGAATCATGAATCGAATCATGAATCATGAATTGAATCATGAATCATGAATCGAATCATGAATCATGAATCAAATCATGAATCATGAATTAAATCATGAATTGAATAATGAATCATGAAATGAATCATGAATCATGAATTTAATCATGACTCATGAATCGAATCATGAATCATGAATTGAATCATGAATCATAAATCATGAATCATGAATTGAATCATGAATCATGAATCATGAATTGAATCATGAATCATGAATCATGAATTGAATCATGAATCATGAATCATGAAACATGAATTGAATCATGAATCATGAATTGAATCATGAATCATGAATCGAATCATAAATCATTAATCATGAATTGAATCATGAATCATGAACTAAATCATGAATCAAGAATCATGAATCATGAATCAAGAATCATGAATCATGAATCAAATCATAAATCATGAATCAAATCATGAATCATGAATCAAATCATGAATCATGAATCATGAATGGAATCATGAATTATGAATCGAATCATGAATCATGAATCATGAATCATGAATCGAATCATGAATCATGAATCATGAATCGAATCATGAATCATGAATCATGAATTGAATCATGAATCATGAATTGAATCATGAATCATGAATCGAATCATAAATCATTAATCATGAATTGAATAATGAATCATGAACTAAATCATGAATCAAGAATCATGAATCATGAATCAAATCATGAATCATGAATCATGAATTGAATCATGAATCATGAATTGAATCATGAATTATGATATATGAATCTAATCATGAATCATGAATCATGAATTGAATCATAAATCATGAATCATGAATCATGAATCATGAATCGAATCATGAATCATGAATCATGAATCGAATCATGAATCATGAATCATGAATTGAATCATGAATCATGAATCGAATCATGAATCAGGAATTAAATCATGAATCATGAATCATGAATCATGAATCATGAATCATGAATCGAATCATGAATCATGAATTGAATCATGAATCATGAACTGAATCATAATTTGAATCATGAATCATGAAATGAATCATGAATCATGAATTGAATCATGAATCGAATCATAAATCATGAATCGAATCATGAATCATGAATTGAATCATGAATCATGAATCATGAATCATGAATTGAATCATAAATCAAATAATGAATCATCAATCATGAACTGAATCATGAATCATGAATTGAATCATGAATTGAATCTTGAATCGTGAATCATGAATTGAATCATGAATCAAGAATTGAATCATGAATTGAATCATGAATCGTGAATCATGGAATAAATCATGAATTAAATCATGAAATGAATCATGAATCATGAATTGAATCATAAATCATTAATCATGAATTGAATCATGAATCATGAACTAAATCATGAATCAAGAATCATGAATAATGAATCAAATCATGATTCATGAATCATGAATTGAATCATGAATCATGAATCATGAATTATGAATTGAATCATGAATCATGAAACGAATCATGAATCATGAATTGAATCATGAATTGAATCATGAATCATGAACTAAATCATGAATCAAGAATCATGAATAATGAATCAAATCATGATTCATGAATCATGAATTGAATCATGAATCATGAATCATGAATTATGAATTGAATCATGAATCATGAAACGAATCATGAATTATGAATTGAATCATGAATCATGAAACGAATCATGAATCATGAATCATGAATCATGAATTGAATCATGAATCATGAATCATGAAATGAATCATGAATCTTAAATTGAATCATGAATCGAATTACAATTCATGAATCGAATCATGAATCATGAATTGAATCTTGAATCATGACTTGATGATGCATGAAATGAATCATGAATTGAATCATGAATCATGAATTGAATCATGAATCGAATCATGAATCATGAATCGAATCATGAATCTTGAATCGAATCATGAATCATGAATTGAATCATGAATTATGAATCATGAATCATGAATCATGAATCAAATCGTGAATCATGAATCATGAATTGAATCATGAATCATGAATTGAATCATGAATTGAATCATGAATCGTGAATCATGAAATGAATCATGAATTAAATCATGAAATGAATCATGAATCATGAGTTGAATCATAAATCATTAATCATGAGTTGAATCATGAATCATGAACTAAATCATGAATCAAGAATCATGAATCATGAATCAAATCATGAATCATGAATTGAATCATGAATCATGAATTGAATCATGAATCATGAATCGAATCATGAATCATGAATCGTATCATGAATCATGAATTGAATCATGAATTGAATAATGAATCATGAAATGAATCATGAATCATGAATTGAATCATGACTCATGAATCGAATCATGAATCATGAATCGAATCATGAATCATGAATTGAATCATGAATCATGAAATAAATCATGAATTGAATCATGAATTGAATCATGAATCATGAAATAAATCATGAATTGAATCATGAATTGAATCATGAATCATGAATTGAATCATGAATCATGAATTGAATCATGAATCGAATCATGAATCATGAATTGAATCATGAATCATGAATCGAATCATGAATCATGAATCAAATCATGAATCATGAATTGAATCATGAATTGAATCATGAATCATGAATCGAATCATGAATCATGAATTGAATCATGAATTGAATCATGAATCATGAATCATGAAGTGAATCATGAATCATGAATCATGAATTGAATCATGAATCATAAATTGAATCATGAATCATGAATTGAATCATGAATCATGAAATAAATCATGAATTGAATCATGAATTGAATCATGAATCATGAAATAAATCATGAATTGAATCATGAATTGAATCATGAATCATGAATTGAATCATGAATCATGAATTGAATCATAAATCATGAATTGAATCATGAATCGAATCATGAATCATGAATTGAATCATGAATCATGAATCGAATCATGAATCATGAATCAAATCATGAATCATGAATTAAATCATGAATTGAATAATGAATCATGAAATGAATCATGAATCATGAATTTAATCATGACTCATGAATCGAATCATGAATCATGAATTGAATCATGAATCATAAATCATGAATCATGAATTGAATCATGAATCATGAATCATGAATTGAATCATGAATCATGAATCATGAATCATGAATTGAATCATGAATCATGAATCGAATCATAAATCATTAATCATGAATTGAATCATGAATCATGAACTAAATCATGAATCAAGAATCATGAATCATGAATCAAGAATCATGAATCATGAATCAAATCATGAATCATGAATCAAATCATGAATCATGAATCAAATCATGAATCATGAATCATGAATGGAATCATGAATTATGAATCGAATCATGAATCATGAATCATGAATCATGAATCGAATCATGAATCATGAATCATGAATCGAATCATGAATCATGAATCATGAATTGAATAATGAATCATGAACTAAATCATGAATCAAGAATCATGAATCATGAATCAAATCATGAATCATGAATCATGAATTGAATCATGAATCATGAATTGAATCATGAATCATGATATATGAATCTAATCATGAATCATGAATCATGAATTGAATCATAAATCATGAATCATGAATCATGAATCATGAATCGAATCATGAATCATGAATCATGAATCGAATCATGAATCATGAATCATGAATTGAATCATGAATCATGAATCGAATCATGAATCAGGAATTAAATCATGAATCATGAATCATGAATCATGAATCATGAATCGAATCATGAATCATGAATTGAATCATGAATCATGAACTGAATCATAATTTGAATCATGAATCATGAAATGAATCATGAATCATGAATTGAATCATGAATCGATTCATAAATCATGAATCGAATCATGAATCATGAATTGAATCATGAATCATGAATCATGAATTGAATCATAAATCAAATAATGAATCATCAATCATGAACTGAATCATGAATCATGAATTGAATCATGAATTGAATCTTGAATCGTGAATCATGAATTGAATCATGAATCATGAACTAAATCATGAATCAAGAATCATGAATAATGAATCAAATCATGATTCATGAATCATGAATTGAATCATGAATCATGAATCATGAATTATGAATTGAATCATGAATCATGAAACGAATCATGAATTATGAATTGAATCATGAATCATGAAACGAATCATGAATCATGAATCATGAATCATGAATTGAATCATGAATCATGAATCATGAATGGAATCATGAATCATGAATCGAATCATGAATCATGAATTGAATCATGAATTGAATAATGAATCATGAAATGAATCATGAATCATGAATCGAATCATGAATCAAATCATGAATCATGAATTGAATCATGAATCATGAATCGAATCATGAATCGAATCATGAATCATGAATTGAATCATGAATCATAAATTGAATCATGAATCATGAATTTTGAATCTAATCATGAATCATGAATCATAAATCATGAATCATGAATCGAATCATGAATCATGAATTATGAATTGAATCATGAATCATGAAACGAATCATGAATCATGAACTGAATCATGAATTGAATCATGATTTATAAATCGAATCATGAATCGAATCATGAATCATGAATTGAATCATGAATTAAATAATGAATCATGAATTGAATCATGAATCATGAAGCAAATCATGAATCATGAATTGAATCATGAATCATGAATTATGAATCTAATCATGAATCATGAATCATGAATTGAATAATGAATCATGAATCATGAATCATGAATCATGAATCGAATTATGAATCATGAATCATGAATCGAATCATGAATCATGAATCATGAATCATGAATCGAATCATGAATCATGAATCATGAATTGAATCATGAATCATGAATTGAATTATGAATCATGAATCGAATCATAAATCATTAATCATGAATTGAATCATAAATCATGAACTAAATCATGAATCAAGAATCATGAATCATGAATCAAATCATGAATCATGAATCATGAATCATAAATTATGAAATGAATCATGAATCATGAAACAAATCATGAATCATGAATTAAATCATGAATCATGAATTGAATCATGAATCATGATATATGAATCTAATCATGAATCATGAATCATGAATTGAATCATGAATCATGAATCATGAATCATGAATCATGAATCATGAATCGAATCATGAATCATGAATCATGAATCGAATCATGAATCATGAATCATGAATTGAATCATGAATCATGAACTGAATCATAATTTGAATCATGAATCATGAATCATGAATCGAATCATGAATCAGGAATTAAATCATGAATCATGAATCATGAATCATGAATCATGAATCATGAATCGAATCATGAATCATGAATCATGAATCGAATCATGAATCACGAATCATGAATTGAATCATGAATCATGAACTGAATCATAATTTGAATCATGAATCATGAAATGAATCATGAATCATGAATTGAATCATGAATTGTTGATGCATGAAATTAATCATGACTTGAATCATAAATCATGAATCGAATCATGAATCATGAATTGAATCATGAATCATGAATCATGAATCATGAATTGAATCAAAAATCAAATAATGAATCATGAATCATGAACTGAATCATGAATTGAATCTTGAATCGTGAATCATGAATTAAATCATGAATCATGAATTGAATCATGAATTGAATCATGAATCGTGAATCATGAAATAAATCATGAATTAAATCATGAAATGAATCATGAATCATGAATTGAATCATAAATCATTAATCATGAATTGAATCATGAATCATGAACTAAATCATGAATCAAGAATCATGAATAATGAATCAAATCATGATTCATGAATCATGAAATGAATCATGAATCATGAATCATGAATTATGAATTGAATCATGAATCATGAAACGAATCATGAATCATGAATTGAATCATGAATTGAATCATGATTTATGAATCGAATCATGAATCATGAATCGAATCATGAATCATGAATCATGAATTGAATCATGAATCATGAATCATGAATGGAATCATGAATCATGAATGGAATCATGAATCATGAATTGAATAATGAATCATGAAATGAATCATGAATCATGAATCAAATCATGAATCGAATCATGAATCATGAATCGAATCATGAATCGAATCATGAATCATGAATTGAATCATGAATTGAATCATGAATCATGAATCATGAAGTGAATCATGAATCATGAATCATGAATCATGAATCATGAATTGAATCATGAATCATGAATCGAATCATGAATCATGAATTGAACCATAAATCATGAATCAAATCATGAATCAGGAATTAAATCAATGAATCATGAATCATGAATCAAATCATAAATCATGAATCATGAATTGAATCTTGAATCATGAACTGAATCATAATTTGAAACATGAATCATGAATCATGAAATGAATCATGAATCATAAATTGAATCATGAATCGAATCATGAATCATGAATCGAATCATGAATCTTGAATAGAATCATGAATCATGAATTGAATCATGAATTATGAATCATGAATCATGAATCATGAATCAAATCGTGAATCATGAATCATGAATTGAATCATGAATCATGAATTGAATCATGAATTGAATCATGAATCGTGAATCATGAAATGAATCATGAATTAAATCATGAAATGAATCATGAATCATGAGTTGAATCATAAATCATTAATCATGAGTTGAATCATGAATCATGAACTAAATCATGAATCAAGAATCATGAATCATGAATCAAATCATGAATCATGAATTGAATCATGAATCATGAATTGAATCATGAATCATAAATCGAATCATGAATCATGAATCGTATCATGAATCATGAATCATGAATTGAATCATAAAATCAATCATGAATCATGAATCATGAATCCTGAATCGAATCATGAATCATGAATCATGAATCGAATCATGAATCATGAATCATGAATTGAATCATGAATCATGAATCGAATCATGAATCAGGAATTAAATCATGAATCATGAATCATGAATCATGAATCATGAATCGAATCATGAATCATGAATTGAATCATGAATCATGAACTGAATCATAATTTGAATCATGAATCATGAAATGAATCAGAATCATTGAATTGAATCATGAATCGAATCATAAATCATGAATCGAATCATGAATCATGAATTGAATCATGAATCATGAATCATGAATTGAATCATAAATCAAATAATGAATCATCAATCATGAACTGAATCATGAATCATGAATTGAATCATGAATTGAATCTTGAATCGTGAATCATGAATTGAATCATGAATCAAGAATTGAATCATGAATTGAATCATGAATCGTGAATCATGGAATAAATCATGAATTAAATCATGAAATGAATCATGAATCATGAATTGAATCATAAATCATTAATCATGAATTGAATCATGAATCATGAACTAAATCATGAATCAAGAATCATGAATAATGAATCAAATCATGATTCATGAATCATGAATTGAATCATGAATCATGAATCATGAATTATGAATTGAATCATGAATCATGAAACAAATCATGAATCATGAATTGAATCATGAATTGAATCATGAATCATGAACTAAATCATGAATCAAGAATCATGAATAATGAATCAAATCATGATTCATGAATCATGAATTTAATCATGAATCATGAATCATGAATTATGAATTGAATCATGAATCATGAAACGAATCATGAATTATGAATTGAATCATGAATCATGAAACGAATCATGAATCATGAATCATGAATCATGAATTGAATCATGAATCATGAATCATGAATGGAATCATGAATCATGAATCGAATCATGAATCATGAATTGAATCATGAATTGAATAATGAATCATGAAATGAATCATGAATCATGAATCGAATCATGAATCAAATCATAAATCATGAATTGAATCATGAATCATGAATCGAATCATGAATCGAATCATGAATCATGAATTGAATCATGAATCATAAATTGAATCATGAATCATGAATTTTGAATCTAATCATGAATCATGAATCATAAATCATGAATCATGAATCGAATCATGAATCATGAATTATGAATTGAATCATGAATCATGAAACGAATCATGAATCATGAACTGAATCATGAATTGAATCATGATTTATAAATCGAATCATGAATCGAATCATGAATCATGAATTGAATCATGAATTAAATAATGAATCATGAATTGAATCATGAATCATGAAGCAAATCATGAATCATGAATTGAATCATGAATCATGAATTATGAATCTAATCATGAATCATGAATCATGAATTGAATAATGAATCATGAATCATGAATCATGAATCATGAATCAGAATCATGAATCATGAATCATGAATCATGAATCATGAATCATGAATCATGAATCGAATCATGAATCATGAATCATGAATTGAATCATGAATCATGAATTGAATTATGAATCATGAATCGAATCATAAATCATTAATCATGAATTGAATCATAAATCATGAACTAAATCATGAATCAAGAATCATGAATCATGAATCAAATCATGAATCATGAATCATGAATCATAAATTATGAAATGAATCATGAATCATGAAACAAATCATGAATCATGAATTAAATCATGAATCATGAATTGAATCATGAATCATGATATATGAATCTAATCATGAATCATGAATCATGAATTGAATCATGAATCATGAATCATGAATCATGAATCATGAATCGAATCATGAATCATGAATCATGAATCGAATCATGAATCATGAACTGAATCATAATTTGAATCATGAATCATGAATCATGAATCGAATCATGAATCAGGAATTAAATCATGAATCATGAATCATGAATCATGAATCATGAATCATGAATCGAATCATGAATCATGAATCATGAATCGAATCATGAATCACGAATCATGAATTTGAATCATGAATCATGAACTGAATCATAATTTGAATCATGAATCATAAAATGAATCATGAATCATGAATTGAATCATGAATTGTTGATGCATGAAATTAATCATGACTTGAATCATAAATCATGAATCGAATCATGAATCATGAATTGAATCATGAATCATGAATCATGAATCATGAATTGAATCAAAAATCAAATAATGAATCATGAATCATGAACTGAATCATGAATTGAATCTTGAATCGTGAATCATGAATTAAATCATGAATCATGAATTGAATCATGAATTGAATCATGAATCGTGAATCATGAAATAAATCATGAATTAAATCATGAAACGAATCATGAATCATGAATTGAATCATGAATTGAATCATGATTTATGAATCGAATCATGAATCATGAATCAAATCATGAATCATGAATCATGAATTGAATCATGAATCATGAATCATGAATGGAATCATGAATCATGAATGGAATCATGAATCATGAATTGAATAATGAATCATGAAATGAATCATGAATCATGAATCAAATCATGAATCGAATCATGAATCATGAATCGAATCATGAATCGAATCATGAATCATGAATTGAATCATGAATTGAATCATGAATCATGAATCATGAAGTGAATCATGAATCATGAATCATGATCATGAATCATGAATTGAATCATGAATCATGAATCGAATCATGAATCATGAATTGAACCATAAATCATGAATCAAATCATGAATCAGGAATTAAATCATGAATCATGAATCATGAATCAAATCATAAATCATGAATCATGAATTGAATCTTGAATCATGAACTGAATCATAATTTGAAACATGAATCATGAATCATGAAATGAATCATGAATCATAATTGAATCTGAATCATGAATCAATCATGAATCATGAATCGAATCATGAATCTTGAATAGAATCATGAATCATGAATTGAATCATGAATTATGAATCATGAATCATGAATCATGAATCAAATTGTGAATCATGAATCATGAATTGAATCATGAATCATGAATTGAATCATGAATTGAATCATGAATCGTGAATCATGAAATGAATCATGAATTAAATCATGAAATGAATCATGAATCATGAGTTGAATCATAAATCATTAATCATGAGTTGAATCATGAATCATGAACTAAATCATGAATCAAGAATCATGAATCATGAATCAAATCATGAATCATGAATTGAATCATGAATCATGAATTGAATCATGAATCATAAATCGAATCATGAATCATGAATCGTATCATGAATCATGAATTGAATCATGAATTGAATTATGAATCATGAAATGAATCATGAATCATGAATTGAATCATGACTCATGAATCATGAATCGAATCATGAATCATGAATTGAATCATGAATCATGAAATAAATCATGAATTGAATCATGAATTGAATCATGAATCATGAAATAAATCATGAATTGAATCATGAATTGAATCATGAATCATGAATTGAATCATGAATCATGAATTGAATCATGAATCATGAATTGAATCATGAATCGAATCATGAATCATGAATTGAATCATGAATCATGAATCAAATCATGAATCATGAATTGAATCATGAATTGAATCATGAATCATGAATCGAATCATGAATCATGAATTGAATCATGAATTGAATCATGAATCATGAATCATGAAGTGAATCATGAATCATGAATCATGAATCATGAATCATGAATTGAATCATGAATCATAAATTGAATCATGAATCATGAATTGAATCATGAATCATGAAATAAATCATGAATTGAATCATGAATTGAATCATGAATCATGAAATAAATCATGAATTGAATCATGAATTGAATCATGAATCATGAATTGAATCATAAATCATGAATTGAATCATGAATCGAATCATGAATCATGAATTGAATCATGAATCATGAATCGAATCATGAATCATGAATCAAATCATGAATCATGAATTAATCATGAATTGAATAATGAATCATGAAATGAATCATGAATCATGAATTTAATCATGACTCATGAATCGAATCATGAATCATGAATTGAATCATGAATCATAAATCATGAATCATGAATTGAATCATGAATCATGAATCATGAATTGAATCATGAATCATGAATCATGAATCATGAATTGAATCATGAATTATGAATCGAATCATGAATCATGAATTGAATCATGAATCGAATCATAATTTCATGAATTGAATCATGAATTAAATAATGAATCATGAATTGAATCATGAATCATGAATCAAATCATGAATCATGAATTGAATCATGAATCATGAATTATGAATCTAATCATGAATCATGAATCATGAATTGAATCATGAATCAATGAATCATGAATCATGAATCATGAATCGAATCATGAATCATGAATCATGAATCGAATCATGAATCATGAATCGAATCATGAATCATGAATCATGATTGAATCATGAATCATGAATCGAATCATGAATCATGAATCATGAATTGAATCATGAATCATGAATTGAATCATGAATCATGAATCGAATCATAAATCATTAATCATGAATTGAATAATGAATCATGAACTAAATCATGAATCAAGAATCATGAATCATGAATCAAATCATGAATCATGAATCATGAATTGAATCATGAATCATGAATCATAAATTATGAATTGAATCATGAATCATGAAACAAATCATGAATCATGAATTGAATAATGAATCATGAATTGAATCATGAATCATGATATATGAATCTAATCATGAATCATGAATCATGGATTGAATCATAAATCATGAATCATGAATCATGAATCATGAATCATGAATCGAATCATGAATCATGAATCATGAATCGAATCATGAATCATGAATCATGAATTGAATCATAAATCATGAATCAAATCATGAATCAGGAATTAAATCATGAATCATGATCATGAATCATGAATCATGAATCAAATCATGAATCATGAATCATGAATTGAATCATGAATCATGAACTGAATCATAATTTGAATCATGAATCATGAATCATGAAATGAATCATGAATCATGAATTGAATCATGAATCGAATCATAAATCATGAATCGAATCATGAATCATGAATTGAATCATGAATTATGACTTGATGATACATGAAATGAATCATGAATTAAATCATGAATCATGAATCGAATCATGAATCATGAATCGAATCATGAATCATGAATTGAATCATGAATCGTGAATCATGAAATGAATCATGAATTAAATCATGAAATGAATCATGAATCATGAGTTGAATCATAAATCCTTAATCATGAGTTGAATCATGAATCATGAACTAAAATCATGAATCAAGAATCATGAATCATGAATCAAATCATGAATCATAAATTGAATCATGAATCATGATTTGAATCATGAATCATGAGTCATGAATTATGAATTGAATCATGAAACGAATCATGAATCATGAATTAAATCATGAATTTAATCATGATTTATGAATCGAATCATGAATCATGAATCGAATCATGAATCATGAATCATGAATTAAATCATGAATCGAATCATGAATCATGAATTGAATCATTAATTGAATAATGAATCATGAAATGAATCATGAATCATGAATTGTATCATGACTCATGAATCGAATCATGAATCATGAATCGAATCATGAATCATGAATTGAATCATGAATCATGAAATGAATCATGAATCATGAATTGAATCATGAATCATGAATTGAATCATGAATTGAATCATGAATCATAAAATAAATCATGAATTGAATCATGAATTGAATCATGAATCATGAATTGAATCATGAATCATGAATTGAATCATGAATCATGAATCATGAATTGAATCATGAATCATGAATTGAATCATGAATCATGAATCATGAATTAAATCATGAATCAAATCATGAATCATGCATTGAATCATGAATCATGAATTGAATCATGAATCATGAATCATGAATTGAATCATGAATCATAAATTGAAACATGAATCATGAATCATGAATTGAATCATGAATCATGAATTGAATCATGAATTGAATCATGAATCGTGAATCATGAATTGAATCATGAATTGAATCATGAATTGAATCATGAATTCATGAACTAAATCATGAATCAAGAATCATGAATCATGAATCAAATCATGAATCATGAATCATGAATTGAATCATGAATCATGAATCATGAATCATGAATCATGAATTGAATCATGAATCATGAATCATGAATTGAATCATAAATCATGAATCATGAATTATGAATTTGAATCATGAATCATGAAACAAATAATGAATCATGAATTGAATAATGAATTGAATCATAATTTATGAATCGAATCATGAATCATGAATCGAATCATGAATCATGAATCATGAATTGAGTCATGAATCATGAATTATGAATGGAATCATGAATCATGAATCGAATCATGAATCATGAATTGAATCATGAATTGAATCATGAATCATGAATCATAAATCATGAATCATGAATCGAATCATGAATCATGAATCATGAATTGAATAATAAATCATGAATCGAATCATGAATCAGGAATTAAATCATGAATCATGAATCATGAATCATGAATCATGAATCGAATCATGAATCATGAATCATGAATCATGAATTGTGTCATGAATCATGAACTGAATCATAATTTGAATCATGAATCATGAATCGAATCATGAATAAGGAATTAAATCATGAATCATGAATCATGAATCATGAATCGAATCATGAATCATGAATCATGAATTGAATCATGAATCATGAACTGAATCATAATTTGAATCATGAATCATAAAACATGAAATGAATCATGAATCATTAATTGAATCATGAATCATGAATTGAATCATGAATCATGAATTGATGATGCATGAAATGAATCATGAATCGAATCATGAATCATGAATCGAATCATGAATCATGAATCGAATCATGAATCATGAATCAAATCATGAATCATGAATTGAATCATGAATTATGAATCATGAATCATGAATCATGAATCAAATCATGAATCATGAATCATGAATTGAATCATGAATCATGAATTGAATCATGAATCGTGAATCATGAAATGAATCATGAATTAAATCATGAAATGAATCATGAATTATGAATTGAATCATAAATCATTAATCATGAATTGAATCATGAATCATAAACAAAATCATGAATTAAGAATCATGAATCATGAATCAAATCATGAATCATGAACAAAATCATGAATTAAGAATCATGAATCATAAATCAAATCATGAATCATGAATTGAATCATGAATCATGAATCATGAATTGAATCATGATTTATGAATGGAATCATGAATCATGAATGGAATCATGAATAATGAATCATGAATTGAATCATGAATCATGAATCGAATCATGAATAATGAATCGAATCATGAATCATGAATTGATTCATGAATTGAATAATGAATCATGAAATGAATCATGAATCATGAATTGAATCATGAACCATGAATTGAATCATGAATCATGTAATATGAATCTAATCATGAATCATGAATCATGAATCGAATCATGAATCATGAATCATGAATCGAATCATGAATCGAATCATGAATCATGAATCATGAATCGAATCATGAATCATGAATCATGAATTGAATAATGAATCATGAATCGAATCATGAATCAGGAATTAAATCATGAATCATGAATCATGAATCATGAATCATGAATCGAATCATGAATCACGAATCATGAATTGAATCATGAATCATGAAATGAATCATGAATCATGAATTGAATCATGAATCGAATCATAAATCATGAATCGAATCATGAATCATGAATTGAATCATGAATCATGAATTGTTGATGCATTAAAATGAATCATGACTTGAATCATAAATCATGAATTGAATCATAAATCAAATCATGAATCATGAATCATGACTGAATCATGAATCATGAATTGAATCATGAATTGAATCTTGAATCGTGAATCATGAATTGAATCATGAATCATGAATTGAATCATGAATTGAATCATGAATCGTGAATCATGAAATAAATCATGAATTAAATCATGAAATGAATCATGAATCATGAATTGAATCATGAATCGAATCATAAATCATGAATCGAATCATGAATCATGAATTGAATCATGAATCATGAATTGTTGATGCATAAAATGAATCATGACTTGAATCATAAATCATGAATTGAATCATAAATCAAATCATGAATCATGAATCATGAACTGAATCATGAATCATGAATTGAATCATGAATTGAATCTTGAATCGTGAATCATGAATTGAATCATGAATCATGAATTGAATCATGAATTGAATCATGAATCGTGAATCATGAAATAAATCATGAATTAAATCATGAAATTAATCATGAATAATGAATCAAATCATGAATCATGAATCATGAATTGAATCATGAATCATGAATCATGATTTGAATCATGAATCATGAATTATGAATTGAATCATGAATCATGAAACGAATCATGAATCATGAATTGAATCATGATTTATGAATGGAATCATGAATCATGAATCGAATCATGAATCATGAATCATGAATTGAATCATGAATCATGAATTGAATCATGAATCATGAATTGAATCATGAATCATGAATTATGAATGGAATCATGAATCATGAATGGCATCATGAATCATGAATCGAATCATGAATCATGAATTGAATCATGAATTGAATAATGAATCATGAAATGAATCATGAATCATGTAATCGAATCATGAATCATGAATTGAATCATGAATCATGAATCATGAATGGAATCATGAATCATGAATGGAATCATGAATTGAATCATGTATTGAATCATGAATCATGAATCATGAAATGAATCATGAATCATGAATCATGAAATGAATTATGAATTGAATCATGAATCATGAATTGAATCATGAATCATAAATTGAATCATGAATCATGAATTTTGAATCTAATCATGAATCATGAATCATGATTTGAATCATGAATCATGAGTCATGAATCATGAATCGAATCATGAATCAGTGAATCGAATCATGAATCATGAATCATGAATTGAATAATGAATCATGAATCGAATCATGAATCAGGAATTAAATCATGAATCATGAATCATGAATCATGAATCATGAATCATGAATCGAATCATGAATCACGAATCATGAATTGAATCATGAATCATGAACTGAATCATAATTTGAATCATGAATCATGAAATGAATCATGAATCATGAATTGAATCATGAATCGAATCATAAATCATGAATCGAATCATGAATCATGAATTGAATCATGAATCATGAATTGTTGATGCATAAAATGAATCATGACTTGAATCATAAATCATGATTGAATCATAAATCAAATCATGAATCATGAA
>NW_027446278.1:0-68014 GCF_038048845.1 Mixophyes fleayi | reverse complement strand
TTGCTGCTTTTCTCCCCTTCATCTGTCTCCTCTCTTTTATACTGTGCCCTCCATGCTGCTTTTCTCCCCTTCATCTGTCTCCCCTCTTTTATACTGTGCCCTTCATGCGGCTTTTCTCCCCTTCATCTTTCTCCCCTCTTTCATACTGTGCCCTCCATGCTGCTTTTCTCCCCTTCATCTGTCTCCCCTCTTTTATACATTGACAGCCATTCTATTCTCCCCTTTATCTGTCTCCCTCTTTCATACTGTGCCCTCAATGCTGCTTTTCTCCCCTTTATCTGTCTCCCCTCTTTCATACTGGGCACTCCATGCTGCTTTTCTCCCCTTCATCTGTCTCCCCTCTTTTATACTGTGCCCCTTATGCTGCTTTTCTCCCCTTCATCTGTCTCCCCTCGTTCATACTGTGCACTCCATGCTGCTTTTCTCCCCTTCATCTTTCTCCTCTCTTTTATACTGTGCCCTTCATGCTGCTTTTCACCCCTTCATCTGTCTCCCCTCTTTCATACTGTGCCCTCCATGCTGCTTTCTCCCCTTCATCTGTCTCCCCTCTTTTATACTGTGACCTCCATGCTGCTTTTCTCACCTTCATCTGTCTCCCCTCTTTCATACTGTGCCCTCCATGCTGCTTTTCTCCGCTTAATCTGTATCCCCTCTTTTATACTGTGCCCTCCATGCTGCTTTTCTCCCCTTCATCTTTCTCCCCTCTTTCATACTGTGCCCTCCATGCTGCTTTTCTCCCCTTCATCGGTCTCCCCTCTTTTATACTGTGACATCCATGCTGTTATTCTCCCCTTCATCTGTCTCCCCTCTTTTATACTGTGCCCTCCATGCTGCTTTTCTCCCCTTCATCTGTC
The DNA here is from genome assembly GCF_038048845.1 of Mixophyes fleayi. Taxonomy (NCBI): domain Eukaryota; kingdom Metazoa; phylum Chordata; class Amphibia; order Anura; family Limnodynastidae; genus Mixophyes; species Mixophyes fleayi. The sequence continues at coordinate 67,160 of NW_027446278.1, read as the reverse complement.
TCCTCTCTTTATACTGTGCCCTCCATGCTGCTTTTCTCCCTTCATCTGTCTCCCCTCTTTTATACTGTGCCCTTCATGCGGCTTTTCTCCCATTCATCTTTCTCCCCTCTTTCATACTGTGCCCTCCATGCTGCTTTTCTCCCCTTCATCTGTCTCCCCTCTTTTACACTGTGACAGCCATTCTATTCTCCCCTTTATCTGTCTCCCCTCTTTCATACTGTGCCCTCAATGCTGCTTTTCTCCCCTTCATCTGTCTCCCCTCTTTTATACTGTGCCCTTTATGCTGCTTTTCTCCCCTTCATCTGTCTCCCCTCGTTCATACTGTGCACTCCATGCTGCTTTTCTCCCCTTCATCTTTCTCCTCTCTTTTATACTGTGCCCTCCATGCTGCTTTTCTCCCCTTCATCTGTCTCCCCTCTTTCATATTGTGCCCTCCATGCTGCTTTTCTCCGCTTCATCTGTCTCCCCTCTTTTATACTGTGCCATCCATGCTGCTTTTCTCCCCTTCATCTTTCTTCCCTCTTTCATACTGTGCTCTCCATGCTGCTTTTCTCCCCTTCATCTTTCTCCCCTCTTCATACTGTGCCCTCCATGCTGCTTTTCTCCCCTTCTCCCTTCATCGATCTCCCCTCTTTTATACTGTGACATCCATGCTGCTATTCTCCCCTTCATCTGTCTCCCCTCTTTCATACTGTGCCCTCCATGCTGCTTTTCTCCCCTTCATCTGTCTCCTCTCTTTTATACTGTGCCCTCCATGCTGCTTTTCTCCCCTTCATCTTTCTCCCCTCTTTCATACTGTGCCCTCCATGCTGCTATTCTCCCCTTCATCTGTCTCCCCTCTTTTATACTGTGACAGCCATTCTATTCTCCCCTTTATCTGTCTCCCCTCTTTCATACTGTGCCCTCAATGCTGCTTTTCTCCCCTTCATCTGTCTCCCCTCTTTCATACTGTGCACTCCATGCTGCTTTTCTCCCCTTCATTTGTCTCCCCTCTTTTATACTGTGCCCTTCATGCTGCTTTTCTCCCCTTCCATCTGTCTACCCTCTTTCATACTGTGCCCTCCATGCTGATTTTCTCCCCTTCATCTGTCTCCCCTCTTTTATACTGTGACCTCCATGCTGCTTTTCTCCCCTTCACCTGTCGGCCCCTCTTTCATACTGTGCCCCCCATGCTGCTTTCTCTGCTTCATCTGTCTCCCCTCTTTTATACTGTGCCCTCCATGCTACTTTTCTCCCTTCATCTTTCTCCCCTCTTTTATACTGTGACCTCCATGCTGCTTTTCTCCCCTTCATCTGTCTCCCCTCTTTTATACTGTGCCCTTCATGCTGCTTTTCACCCCTTCATCTGTCTCCCCTCTTTCATACTGTGCCCTCCATGCTGCTTTTCTCCCCTTCATCTGGTCTCCCCTCTTTTATACTGTGACCCTCCATGCTGCTTTTCTCCCCTTCATCTGTGTCCCCTCTTTCATACTGTGCCCTCCATGCTGCTTTTATCCCCTTCATCTGTCTCCCCTCTTTTATACTGTGCCCTTCATGCAGCTTTTCTCCCCTTCATCTTTCTCCCCTCTTTCATACTGTGCCTTCCATGCTGCTTTTCTTCCCTTCATCTGTCTCCCCTCTTTTATACTGTGACATCCATGCTGCTATTCTCCCTTCATCTGTCTCCCCTCTATATATTGTGCCCTTCATGCTGCTTTTCTACCCTTCATCTGTCTACTCTCTTTCATACTGTGCCCTCCATGCTGATTTTCTTCCCTTCATCTGTCTCCCCTCTTTTATACTGTGACCTCCATGCTGCTTTTCTCCCCTTCATCTGTCTCCCCTCTTTTATACTGTGCCCTTCATGCAGCTTTTCTCCCCTTCATCTGTCTCCCCTCTTTCATACTATGCCCTCCATGCTGCTTTTTCTCCCCCTTCATCTGTCTCCCCTCTTTTACACTGTGACATCCATGCTGCTATTCTCCCCTTCATCTGTCTCCTCTCTTTTATACTGTGCCCTCCATGCTGCTTTTCTCCCCATCATCTGTCTCCCTCTTTTATACTGTGCCCCTACATGCTGCTTTTCACCCCTTCATCTGTCTCCCCTCTTCTATACTGTGCCCTTCATGCTGCTTTTCTCCCCTTCATCTGTCTCCCTTCTTTTATACTGTGCCCTTCATGCTTCTTTTCTCCCCTTTATCTGTCTCCCCTCTTTTATACTGTGCCCTCCATGCTGCTTTTCTCCCTTCATCTTTCTCCTCTCTTTCATACTGTGCCCTCCATGCTGCTTTTCTCCCCATCATCTGTCTCCCTCTTTTATACTATGTCCTCCATGCTGCTTTTCTCCCCTTCATCTGTCTCCCCTCTTTCATACTGTGCCCTCCATGCTGCTTTTCTCCCCTTCATCTGTCTCCCCTCTTTTATACTGTGACAGCCATTCTATTCTCCCCTTTATCTGTCTCCCCTCTTTCATACTGTGCCCTCAATGCTGCTTTTCTCCCCTTCATCTGTCTCCCCTCTTTCATACTGTGCACTCCATGCTGCTTTTCTCCCCTTCATCTGTCTCCCCTCTTTTATACTGTGCCCTTCATGCTGCTTTTCTCCCCTTCATCTGTCTACCCTCTTTCATACTGTGCCCTCCATGCTGATTTTCTCCCCTTCATCTGTCTCCCCTCTTTTATACTGTGACCTCCATGCTGCTTTTCTCCCCTTCATCTGTCTCCCCTCTTTTATACTGTGCCCTTAATGCTGCTTTTCTCCCCTTCATCTGTCTCCCCTCTTTCATACTGTGCCCACCATGCTGCTTTTCTCTGCTTTATTTGTCTCCCCTCTTTTATACTGTGCCCTCCATGCTGCTTTTCTCCCCTTCATCTGTCTCCCCTCTTTTATACTGTGACCTCCATGCTGCTTTTCTCCCCTTCATCTGTCTCCCTCTTTCATATTGTGCCCTTAATGCTGCTTTTCTCCCCTTCATCTGTCTCCCCTCTTTCATACTGTGCCCCACCATGCTGCTTTTCTCTGCTTTATTTGTCTCCCCTCTTTCATACTGTGCCCTCCATGCTGCTTTTCTCCCCTTCATCTGTCTCCCTCTTTTATACTGTGACCTCCATGCTGCTTTTCTCCCCTTCATCTGTCTCCCTCTTTCAATATTGTGCCCTTCATGCTGCTTTTCTACCCTTCATCTGTCTACCCTCTTTCATACTGTGCCCTCCATGCTGATTTTCTCCCCTTCATCTGTCTCCCCTCTTTTATACTGTGACCTCTATGCTGCTTTTCTCCCCTTCATCTGTCTCCCCTCTTTCATACTGTGCCCACCATGCTGCTTTTCTCCGCTTCATCTGTCTCCCCTCTTTTAAACTGTGCCCTCCATGCTGGCTTTTCTCCCCTTTATCTGTCTACCCTCTTTTATACTGTGCCCTTCATGCAGCTTTTCTCCCCTTCATCTGTCTCCCCACTTTCATACTATGCCCTCCATGCTGCTTTCTCCCCTTCATCTGTCTCCCCTCTTTTACACTGTGACCTCCATGCTGCTTTTCTCCCCTTCATCTGTCTCCCCTCTTTATACTGTGACCTCCATGCTGCTTTTCTCCCCTTCATCTGTCTCCCCTCTTTCATACTGTGAATCCATGCTGCTATTCTCCCCTTCATCTGTCTCCTCTCTTTTATACTGTGCCCTCCATGCTTCTTTCTCCCATCATCTGTCTCCCCTCTTTTATACTGTGCCCTACATGCTGCTTTTCGCCCGTTCATCTGTCTCCCCTCTTCTAAACTGTGCCCTTCATGCTGCTTTTCTCCCCTTCATCTGTCTCCCCTCTTTTATACTGTGCCCTTCATGCTGCTTTTCTCCCCTTCATCTGTCTCCCCTCTTTCATACTGTGCCCTCCATGCTGCTTTTCTCCCCTTCATCTTTCTCCTCTCTTTTATACTGTGCCCTCCATGCTGCTTTTCTCCCCTTCATCTGTCCTCCCCTCTTTTATACTGTGACCTCCATGCTGCTTTTCTCCCCTTCATCTGTCTCCCCTCTTTCATACTGTGCCCACCATGCTGCTTTTCTCTGCTTCATCTGTCTCCCCTCTTTTATACTGTGCCCTCCATGCTGCTTTTCTCCCCTTCATCTTTCTCCCCTCTTTCATACTGTGCCCTCCATGCTGCTTTTCTTCCCTTCATCTGTCTCCCCTGTTTTATACTGTGACCTCCATGCTGCTTTTCTCCCCCTTCATCTGTCTCCCCTCTTTTATACTGTGACCTCCATGCTGCTTTTCTCACCTTCATCTGTCTCCACTCTTCATACTGTGCCCTCCATGCTGCTTTTCTCCGCTTCGTCTGTCTCCCCTCTTTTATACTGTGCCCTCCATGCTGCTTTTCTCCCCTTCATCTTTCTCCCCTCTTTCATACTGTGCCCCTCCATGCTGCTTTTCTCCCCTTCATCATTCTCCCCTCTTTCATACTGTGCCCTCCATGCTGCTTTTCTCCCCTTCATCGGTCTCCCCTCTTTTATACTGTGACATCCATGCTGCTATTCTCCCCTTCATCTGCCTCCCCTCTTTCATACTGTGCCCTCCATGCTGCTTTTCTCCCCTTCATCTGTCTCCTCTCTTTTATACTGTGCCCTCCATGCTGCTTTTCTCCCCTTCATCTGTCTCCCCTCTTTTATACTGTGCCCTTCATGCGGCTTTTCTCCCCTTCATCTTTCTCCCCTCTTTCATACTGTGCCCCTCCATGCTGCTTTTCTCCCCTTCATCTGTCTCCCCTCTTTTATACATTGACAGCCATTCTATTCTCCCCTTTATCTGTCTCCCCTCTTTCATACTGTGCCCTCAATGCTGCTTTTCTCCCCTTTATCTGTCTCCCCTCTTTCATACTGGGCACTCCATGCTGCTTTTCTCCCCTTCATCTGTCTCCCCTCTTTTATACTGTGCCCCTTATGCTGCTTTTCTCCCCTTCATCTGTCTCCCCTCGTTCATACTGTGCACTCATGCTGCTTTTCTCCCCTTCATCTTTCTCTCTCTTTTATACTGTGCCCTTCATGCTGCTTTTCACCCCTTCATCTGTCTCCCCTCTTTCATACTGTGCCCTCCATGCTGCTTTTCTCCCCTTCATCTGTCTCCCCTCTTTTATACTGTGACCTCCATGCTGCTTTTCTCACCTTCATCTGTCTCCCCTCTTCCATACTGTGCCCTCCATGCTGCTTTTCTCCGCTTAATCTGTATCCCCTCTTTTATACTGTGCCCTCCATGCTGCTTTTCTCCCCTTCATCTTTCTCCCCTCTTTCATACTGTGCCCTCCATGCTGCTTTTCTCCCCTTCATCGGTCTCCCCTCTTTTATACTGTGACATCCATGCTGTTATTCTCCCTTCATCTGTCTCCCCTCTTTTATACTGTGCCCTCCATGCTGCTTTTCTCCCCTTCATCTGTCTCCTCTCTTTTATACTGTGCCCTCCATGCTGCTTTTCTCCCTTCATCTGTCTCCCCTCTTTTATACTGTGCCCTTCATGCGGCTTTTCTCCCATTCATCTTTCTCCCCTCTTTCATACTGTGCCCTCCATGCTGCTTTTCTCCCCTTCATCTGTCTCCCTCTTTTACACTGTGACAGCCATTCTATTCTCCCCTTTATCTGTCTCCCCTCTTTCATACTGTGCCCTCAATGCTGCTTTTCTCCCCTTCATCTGTCTCCCTCTTTTATTACTGTGCCCTTTATGCTGCTTTTTCTCCCCTTCATCTGTCTCCCCTCGTTCATACTGTGCACTCCATGCTGCTTTTCTCCCCTTCATCTTTTCTCCTCTCTTTTATACTGTGCCCTCCATGCTGCTTTTCTCCCCTTCATCTGTCTCCCCTCTTTCATATTGTGCCCTCCATGCTGCTTTTCTCCGCTTCATCTGTCTCCCCTCTTTTATACTGTGCCATCCATGCTGCTTTTCTCCCCTTCATCTTTCTTCCCTCTTTCATACTGTGCTCTCCATGCTGCTTTTCTCCCCTTCATCTTTCTCCCCTCTTTCATACTGTGCCCTCCATGCTGCTTTTCTCCCCTTCATCGATCTCCCCTCTTTTATACTGTGACATCCATGCTGCTATTCTCCCCTTCATCTGTCTCCCCTCTTTCATACTGTGCCCTCCATGCTGCTTTTCTCCCCTTCATCTGTCTCCTCTCTTTTATACTGTGCCCTCCATGCTGCTTTTCTCCCCTTCATCTTTCTCCCCTCTTTCATACTGTGCCCTCCATGCTGCTATTCTCCCCTTCATCTGTCTCCCTCTTTTATACTGTGACAGCCATTCTATTCTCCCCTTTATCTGTCTCCCCTCTTTCATACTGTGCCCTCAATGCTGCTTTTCTCCCCTTCATCTGTCTCCCCTCTTTCATACTGTGCACTCCATGCTGCTTTTCTCCCCTTCATTTGTCTCCCCTCTTTTATACTGTGCCCTTCATGCTGCTTTTCTCCCCTTCATCTGTCTACCCTCTTTCATACTGTGCCCTCCATGCTGATTTTCTCCCCTTCATCTGTCTCCCCTCTTTTATACTGTGACCTCCATGCTGCTTTTCTCCCCTTCACCTGTCGCCCCTCTTTCATACTGTGCCCCCCATGCTGCTTTTCTCTGCTTCATCTGTCTCCCCTCTTTTATACTGTGCCCTCCATGCTACTTTTCTCCCCTTCATCTTTCTCCCCTCTTTTATACTGTGACCTCCATGCTGCTTTTCTCCCCTTCATCTGTCTCCCCTCTTTTATACTGTGCCCTTCATGCTGCTTTTCACCCCTTCATCTGTCTCCCCTCTTCATACTGTGCCCTCCATGCTGCTTTTCTCCCCTTCATCTGTCTCCCCTCTTTTATACTGTGACCTCCATGCTGCTTTTCTCCCCTTCATCTGTGTCCCCTCTTTCATACTGTGCCCTCCATGCTGCTTTTATCCCCTTCATCTGTCTCCCCTCTTTTATACTGTGCCCTTCATGCAGCTTTTCTCCCCTTCATCTTTCTCCCCTCTTTCATACTGTGCCTTCCATGCTGCTTTTCTTCCCTTCATCTGTCTCCCCTCTTTTATACTGTGACATCCATGCTGCTATTCTCCCCCTTCATCTGTCTCCCCTCTTATATATTGTGCCCTTCATGCTGCTTTTCTACCCTTCATCTGTCTACTCTCTTTCATACTGTGCCCTCCATGCTGATTTTCTTCCCTTCATCTGTCTCCCCTCTTTTATACTGTGACCTCCATGCTGCTTTCTCCCCCTTCATCTGTCTCCCCTCTTTTATACTGTGCCCTTCATGCAGCTTTTCTCCCCTTCATCTGTCTCCCCTCTTTCATACTATGCCCTCCATGCTGCTTTTCTCCCCTTCATCTGTCTCCCCTCTTTTACACTGTGACATCCATGCTGCTATTCTCCCCTTCATCTGTCTCCTCTCTTTTATACTGTGCCCTCCATGCTGCTTTTCTCCCCATCATCTGTCTCCCCTCTTTTATACTGTGCCCTACATGCTGCTTTTCACCCCTTCATCTGTCTCCCCTCTTCTATACTGTGCCCTTCATGCTGCTTTTCTCCCCTTCATCTGTCTCCCTTCTTTTATACTGTGCCCTTCATGCTTCTTTTCTCCCCTTTATCTGTCTCCCCTCTTTTATACTGTGCCCTCCATGCTGCTTTTCTCCCCTTCATCTTTCTCCTCTCTTTCATACTGTGCCCTCCATGCTGCTTTTCTCCCATCATCTGTCTCCCCTCTTTTATACTATGTCCTCCATGCTGCTTTTCTCCCCTTCATCTGTCTCCCCTCTTTCATACTGTGCCCTCCATGCTGCTTTTCTCCCCTTCATCTGTCTCCCCTCTTTTATACTGTGACAGCCATTCTATTCTCCCCTTTATCTGTCTCCCCTCTTTCATACTGTGCCCTCAATGCTGCTTTTCTCCCCTTCATCTGTCTCCCCTCTTTCATACTGTGCACTCCATGCTGCTTTTCTCCCCTTCATCTGTCTCCCCCTCTTTTATACTGTGCCCTTCATGCTGCTTTTCTCCCCTTCATCTGTCTACCCTCTTTCATACTGTGCCCTCCATGCTGATTTTCTCCCCTTCATCTGTCTCCCCTCTTTATACTGTGACCTCCATGCTGCTTTTCTCCCCTTCATCTGTCTCCCCTCTTTTATACTGTGCCCTTAATGCTGCTTTTCTCCCCTTCATCTGTCTCCCTCTTTCATACTGTGCCACCATGCTGCTTTTCTCTGCTTTATTTGTCTCCCCTCTTTTATACTGTGCCCTTCATGCTGCTTTTCTCCCCTTCATCTTTCTCTCCTCTTTTATACTGTGACCTCCATGCTGCTTTTCTCCCCTTCATCTGTCTCCCCTCTTTTATACTGTGCCCTTAATGCTGCTTTTCTCCCCTTCATCTGTCTCCCCTCTTTCATACTGTGCCCTCCATGCTGCTTTTCTCCCCTTCATCTTTCTCCTCTCTTTTATACTGTGCCCTTCATGCTGCTTTTCACCCCTTCATCTGTCTCCCTCTTTCATACTGTGCCCTCCATGCTGCTTTTCTCCCCTTCATCTGTCTCCCCTCTTTTATACTGTGACCTCCATGCTGCTTTTCTCCCCTTCATCTGTCTCCCCTCTTTCATATTGTGCCCTTCATGCTGCTTTTCTACCCTTCATCTGTCTACCCTCTTCATACTGTGCCCTCCATGCTGATTTTCTCCCCTTCATCTCTCTCCCCTCTTTTATACTGTGACCTCTATGCTGCTTTTCTCCCCTTCATCTGTCTCCCCTCTTTCATACTGTGCCCACCATGCTGCTTTTCTCCGCTTCATCTGTCTCCCCTCTTTTAAACTGTGCCCTCCATCCTGCTTTTCTCCCTTTATCTGTCTACCCTCTTTTATACTGTGCCCTTCATGCAGCTTTTCTCCCCTTCATCTGTCTCCCCACTTTCATACTATGCCCTCCATGCTGCTTTCTCCCCTTCATCTGTCTCCCCTCTTTTACACTGTGACCTCCATGCTGCTTTTCTCCCCTTCATCTGTCTCCCCTCTTTTATACTGTGACCTCCATGCTGCTTTTCTCCCCTTCATCTGTCTCCCCTCTTTCATACTGTGACATCCATGCTGCTATTCTCCCCTTCATCTGTCTCCTCTCTTTTATACTGTGCCCTCCATGCTGCTTTTCTCCCCATCATCTGTCTCCCCTCTTTTATACTGTGCCCTACATGCTGCTTTTCGCCCGTTCATCTGTCTCCCTCTTCTATACTGTGCCCTTCATGCTGCTTTTCTCCCCTTCATCTGTCTCCCCTCTTTTATACTGTGCCCTTCATGCTGCTTTTCTCCCTTCATCTGTCTCCCCTCTTTCATACTGTGCCCTCCATGCTGCTTTTCTCCCCTTCATCTTTCTCCTCTCTTTTATACTGTGCCCTCCATGCTGCTTTTCTCCCCTTCATCTGTCTCCCCTCTTTTATACTGTGACCTCCATGCTGCTTTTCTCCCCTTCATCTGTCTCCCCCTCTTTCATACTGTGCCCACCATGCTGCTTTTCTCTGCTTCATCTGTCTCCCCTCTTTTATACTGTGCCCTCCATGCTGCTTTTCTCCCCTTCATCTTTCTCCCCTCTTTCATACTGTGCCCTCCATGCTGCTTTTCTTTCTTCATCTGTCTCCCCTGTTTTATACTGTGACCTCCCATGCTGCTTTTCTCCCCTTCATCTGTCTCCCCTCTTTTATACTGTGACCTCCATGCTGCTTTTCTCACCTTCATCTGTCTCCCCTCTTTCATACTGTGCCCTCCATGCTGCTTTTCTCCGCTTCATCTGTCTCCCCTCTTTATACTGTGCCCTCCATGCTGCTTTTCTCCCCTTCATCTTTCTCCCCTCTTTCATACTGTGCCCTCCATGCTGCTTTTCTCCCCTTCATCATTCTCCCCCTCTTTCATACTGTGCCCTCCATGCTGCTTTTCTCCCCTTCATCGGTCTCCCTCTTTTATACTGTGACATCCATGCTGCTATTCTCCCCTTCATCTGCCTCCCCTCTTTCATACTGTGCCCTCCATGCTGCTTTTCTCCCCTTCATCTGTCTCCTCTCTTTTATACTGTGCCCTCCATGCTGCTTTTCTCCCCTTCATCTGTCTCCCCTCTTTTATACTGTGCCCTTCATGCGCTTTTCTCCCCTTCATCTTTCTCCCCTCTTTCATACTGTGCCCTCCATGCTGCTTTTCTCCCCTTCATCTGTCTCCCCTCTTTTATACATTGACAGCCATTCTATTCTCCCCTTTATCTGTCTCCCCTCTTTCATACTGTGCCCTCAATGCTGCTTTTCTCCCCTTTATCTGTCTCTCCCTCTTTCATACTGTGCACTCCATGCTGCTTTTCTCCCCTTCATCTGTCTCCCCTCTTTTATACTGTGCCCTTTATGCTGCTTTTCTCCCCTTCATCTGTCTCCCCTCGTTCATACTGTGCACTCCATGCTGCTTTTCTCCCCTTCATCTTTCTCCTCTCTTTTATACTGTGCCCCTTCATGCTGCTTTTCACCCCTTCATCTGTCTCCCCTCTTTCATACTGTGCCCTCCATGCTGCTTTTCTCCCCTTCATCTGTCTCCCCTCTTTTATACTGTGACCTCCATGCTGCTTTTCTCCCCTTCATCTGTCTCCCCTCTTTCATACTGTGCCCACCATGCTGCTTTTCTCTGCTTCCATCTGTCTCCCCTCTTTTATACTGTGCCCTCCATGCTGCTTTTCTCCCCTTCATCTTTCTCCCCTCTTTCATACTGTGCCCTCCATGCTGCTTTTCTTCCCTTCATCTGTCTCCCCTGTTTTATACTGTGACCTCCATGCTGCTTTTCTCCCCTTCATCTGTCTCCCCTCTTTTATACTGTGACCTCCATGCTGCTTTTCTCACCTTCATCTGTCTCCCCTCTTTCATACTGTGCCCTCCATGCTGCTTTTCTCCGCTTCATCTGTCTCCCCTCTTTTATACTGTGCCCTCCATGCTGCTTTTCTCCCCTTCATCTTTCTCCCCTCTTTCATACTGTGCCCTCCATGCTGCTTTTCTCCCCTTCATCATTCTCCCCTCTTTCATACTGTGCCCTCCATGCTGCTTTTCTCCCCTTCATCGGTCTCCCCTCTTTATACTGTGACATCCATGCTGCTTTTCTCCCCTTCATCTGTCTCCCCTCGTTCATACTGTGCCCTCAATGCTGCTTTTCTCCCCTTTATCTGTCTCCCCTCTTTCATACTGTGCACTCCATGCTGCTTTTCTCCCCTTCATCTGTCTCCCCTCTTTTATACTGTGCCCTTTATGCTGCTTTTCTCCCCTTCATCTGTCTCCCCTCTTTTATACTGTGCCCTTTATGCTGCTTTTCTCCCCTTCATCTGTCTCCCCTCTTTCATACTGTGCACTCCATGCTGCTTTTCTCCCCTTCATCTGTCTCCCCTCTTTTATACTGTGCCCTTTATGCTGCTTTTCTCCCCTTCATCTGTCTCCCCTCGTTCATACTGTGCACTCCATGCTGCTTTTCTCCCCTTCATCTTTCTCCTCTCTTTCATACTGTGCCCTCCATGCTGCTTTTCTCCCCTTCATCTGTCTCCCCTCTTTTATACTGTGCCCTTTATGCTGCTTTTCTCCCCTTCATCTGTCTCCCCTCGTTCATACTGTGCACTCCATGCTGCTTTTCTCCCCTTCATCTTTCTCCTCTCTTTCATACTGTGCCCTCCATGCTGCTTTTCTCCCCTTCATCTGTCTCCCCTCTTTTATACTGTGACCTCCATGCTGCTTTTCTCCCCTTCATCTGTCTCCCCTCTTTCATACTGTGCCCTCCATGCTGCTTTTCTCCCCTTCATCTGTCTCCCCTCTTTTATACTGTGCCCTTCATGCAGCTTTTCTCCCCTTCATCTTTCTCCCCTCTTTCATACTGTGCCTTCCATGCTGCTTTTCTCCCCTTCATCTGTCTCCCCTCTTTTATACTGTGACATCCATGCTGCTATTCTCCCCTTCATCTGTCTCCCCTCTTTCATATTGTGCCCTTCATGCTGTTTTTCTACCCTTCATCTGTCTACCCTCTTTCATACTGTGCCCTCCATGCTGATTTTCTCCCCTTCATCTGTCTCCCCTCTTTTATACTGTGACCTCCATGCTGCTTTTCTCCCCTTCATCTGTCTCCCCTCTTTCATACTGTGCCCACCATGCTGCTTTTCTCCGCTTCATCTGTCTCCCCTCTTTTAAACTGTGCCCTCCATGCTGCATTTCTCCCCTTTATCTGTCTCCCCTCTTTTATACTGTGCCCTTCATGCAGCTTTTCTCCCCTTCATCTGTCTCCCCTCTTTCATACTATGCCCTCCATGCTGCTTTTCTCCCCTTCATCTGTCTCCCCTCTTTTACACTGTGACCTCCATGCTGCTTTTCTCCCCTTCATCTGTCTCCCCTCTTTCATACTGTGACATGCATGCTGCTATTCTCCCCATCATCTGTCTCCTCTCTTTTATACTGTGCCCTCCATGCTGCTTTTCTCCCCATCATCTGTCTCCCCTCTTTCATACTGTGCCCTCAATGCTGCTTTTCTCCCCTTCATCTGTCTCCCCTCTTTTATACTGTGCCCTTTATGCTGCTTTTCTCCCCTTCGTCTGTCTCCCCTCGTTCATACTGTGCACTCCATGCTGCTTTTCTCCCCTTCATCTTTCTCCTCTCTTTTATACTGTGCCCTCCATGCTGCTTTTCTCCCCTTCATCTGTCTCCCCTCTTTCATATTGTGCCCTCCATGCTGCTTTTCTCCGCTTCATCTGTCTCCCCTCTTTTATACTGTGCCATCCATGCTGCTTTTCTCCCCTTCATCTTTCTTCCCTCTTTCATACTGTGCTCTCCATGCTGCTTTTCTCCCCTTCATCTTTCTCCCCTCTTTCATACTGTGCCCTCCATGCTGCTTTTCTCCCCTTCATCGGTCTCCCCTCTTTTATACTGTGACATCCATGCTGCTATTCTCCCCTTCATCTGTCTCCCCTCTTTCATAGTGTGCCCTCCATGCTGCTTTTCTCCCCTTCATCTGTCTCCTCTCTTTTATACTGTGCCCTCCATGCTGCTTTTCTCCCCTTCATCTGTCTCCCCTCTTTTATACTGTGCCCTTCATGCGGCTTTTCTCCCCTTCATCTTTCTCCCCTCTTTCATACTGTGCCCTCCATGATGCTTTTCTCCCCTTCATCTGTCTCCCCTCTTTTATACTGTGACAGCCATTCTATTCTCCCCTTTATCTGTCTCCCCTCTTTCATACTGTGCCCTCCATGCTGCTTTTCTCCCCTTCATCTGTCTCCCCTCTTTCATACTGTGCACTCCATGCTGCTTTTCTCCCCTTCATCTGTCTCCCCTCTTTTATACTGTGCCCTTCATGCTGCTTTTCTCCCCTTCATCTGTCTCCCCTCTTTCATACTGTGCCCTCCATGCTGATTTTCTCCCCTTCATCTGTCTCCCCTCTTTTATACTGTGACCTCCATGCTGCTTTTCTCCCCTTCACCTGTCGCCCTTCTTTCATACTGTGCCCACCATGCTGCTTTTCTCTGCTTCATCTGTCTCCCCTCTTTTATACTGTGCCCTCCATGCTGCTTTTCTCCCCTTTATCTGTCTCCCCTCTTTTATACTGTGCCCTTCATGCAGCTTTTCTCCCCTTCATCTGTCTCCCCTCTTTCATACTATGCCCTCCATGCTGCTTTTCTCCCCTTCATCTGTCTCCCCTCTTTTACACTGTGACCTCCATGCTGCTTTTCTCCCCTTCATCTGTCTCCCCTCTTTCATACTGTGACATGCATGCTGCTATTCTCCCCTTCATCTGTCTCCTCTCTTTTATACTGTGCCCTCCATGCTGCTTTTCTCCCCATCATCTGTCTCCCCTCTTTTATACTGTGCCCTACATGCTGCTTTTCGCCCCTTCATCTGTCTCCCCTCTTCTATACTGTGCCCTTCATGCTGCTTTTCTCCCCTTCATCTGTCTCCCTTCTTTTATACTGTGCCCTTCATGCTGCTTTTCTCCCCTTCATCTGTCTCCCTTCTTTTATACTGTGCCCTCCATGCTGCTTTTCTCCCCTTCATCTTTCTCCTCTCTTTCATACTGTGCCCTCCATGCTGCTTTTCTCCCCATCATCTGTCTCCCCTCTTTTATACTGTGTCCTCCATGCTGCTTTTCTCCCCTTCATCTGTCTCCCCTCTTTTATACTGTGCCCTTCATGCTGCTTTTCTCCCCTTCATCTGTCTCCCCTCTTTTATACTGTGCCCTTCATGCTGCTTTTCTCCCCTTCATCTGTCTCCCCTCTTTCATACTGTGCCCTCCATGCTGCTTTTCTCCCCTTCATCTTTCTCCTCTCTTTTATACTGTGCCCTCCATGCTGCTTTTCTCCCCTTCATCTGTCTCCCCTCTTTTATACTGTGACCTCCATGCTGCTTTTCTCCCCTTCATCTGTCTCCCCTCTTTCATACTGTGCCCACCATGCTGCTTTTCTCTGTTTCATCTGTCTCCCCTCTTTTATACTGTGCCCTCCATGCTGCTTTTCTCCCCTTCATCTTTCTCCCCTCTTTCATACTGTGCCCTCCATGCTGCTTTTCTCCCCTTCATCTGTCTCCCCTCTTTTATACTGTGACCTCCATGCTGCTTTTCTCCCCTTTATCTGTCTCCCCTCTTTTATACTGTGACCTCCATGCTGCTTTTCTCACCTTCATCTGTCTCCCCTCTTTCATACTGTGCCCTCCATGCGTCTTTTCTCCGCTTCATCTGTATCCCCTCTTTTATACTGTGCCCTCCATGCTGCTTTTCTCCCCTTCATCTGTCTCCCCTCTTTCATACTGTGCCCTCCATGCTGCTTTTCTCCCCTTCATCGGTCTCCCCTCTTTTATACTGTGACATCCATGCTGTTATTCTCCCCTTCATCTGTCTCCCCTCTTTTATACTGTGCCCTCCATGCTGCTTTTCTCCCCTTCATCTGTCTCCTCTCTTTTATACTGTGCCCTCCATGCTGCTTTTCTCCCCTTCATCTGTCTCCCCTCTTTTATACTGTGCCCTTCATGCGGCTTTTCTCCCCTTCATCTTTCTCCCCTCTTTCATACTGTGCCCTCCATGCTGCTTTTCTCCCCTTCATCTGTCTCCCCTCTTTTATACTGTGACAGCCATTCTATTCTCCCCTTTATCTGTCTCCCCTCTTTCATACTGTGCCCTCAATGCTGCTTTTCTCCCCTTCATCTGTCTCCCCTCTTTTATACTGTGCCCTTTATGCTGCTTTTCTCCCCTTCATTTGTCTCCCCTCGTTCATACTGTGCACTCCATGCTGCTTTTCTCCCCTTCATCTTTCTCCTCTCTTTTATACTGTGCCCTCCATGCTGCTTTTCTCCCCTTCATCTGTCTCCCCTCTTTCATATTGTGCCCTCCATGCTGCTTTTCTCCGCTTCATCTGTCTCCCCTCTTTTATACTGTGCCATCCATGCTGCTTTTCTCCCCTTCATCTTTCTTCCCTCTTTCATACTGTGCTCTCCATGCTGCTTTTCTCCCCTTCATCTTTCTCCCCTCTTTCATACTGTGCCCTCCATGCTGCTTTTCTCCCCTTCATCGGTCTCCCCTCTTTTATACTGTGACATCCATGCTGCTATTCTCCCCTTCATCTGTCTCCCCTCTTTCATACTGTGCCCTCCATGCTGCTTTTCTCCCCTTCATCTGTCTCCTCTCTTTTATACTGTGCCCTCCATGCTGCTTTTCTCCCCTTCATCTGTCTCCCCTCTTTTATACTGTGCCCTTCATGCGGCTTTTCTCCCCTTCATCTTTCTCCCCTCTTTCACACTGTGCCCTCCATGATGCTTTTCTCCCCTTCATCTGTCTCCCCTCTTTTATACTGTGACAGCCATTCTATTCTCCCCTTTATCTGTCTCCCCTCTTTCATACTGTGCTCTCAATGCTGCTTTTCTCCCCTTCATCTGTCTCCCCTCTTTCATACTGTGCACTCCATGCTGCTTTTCTCCCCTTAATCTGTCTCCCCTCTTTTATACTGTGCCCTTCATGCTGCTTTTCTCCCCTACATCTGTCTACCCTCTTTCATACTGTGCCCTCCATGCTGCTTTTCTCCCCTTCACCTGTCGCCCCTCTTTCATACTGTGCCCACCATGCTGCTTCTCTCTGCTTCATCTGTCTCCCCTCTTTTATACTGTGCCCTCCATGCTGCTTTTCTCCCCTTCATCTTTCTCCCCTCTTTTATACTGTGACCTCCATGCTGCTTTTCTCCCCTTCATCTGTCTCCCCTCTTTTATACTGTGCCCTTCATGCTGCTTTTCACCCCTTCATCTGTCTCCCCTCTTTCATACTGTGCCCTCCATGCTGCTTTTCTCCCCTTCATCTGTCTCCCCTCTTTTATACTGTGACCTCCATGCTGCTTTTCTCCCCTTCATCTGTGTCCCCTCTTTCATACTGTGCCCTCCATGCTGCTTTTATCCCCTTCATCTGTCTCCCCTCTTTTATACTGTGCCCTTCATGCAGCTTTTCTCCCCTTCATCTTTCTCCCCTCTTTCATACTGTGCCTTCCATGCTGCTTTTCTTCCCTTCATCTGTCTCCCCTCTTTTATACTGTGACATCCATGCTGCTATTCTCCCCTTCATCTGTCTCCCCTCTTTCATATTGTGCCCTTCATGCTGCTTTTCTACCCTTCATCTGTCTACCCTCTTTCATACTGTGCCCTCCATGCTGATTTTCTCCCCTTCATCTGTCTCCCCTCTTTTATACTGTGACCTCCATGCTGCTTTTCTCCCCTTCATCTGTCTCCCCTCTTTTATACTGTGCCCTTCATGCAGCTTTTCTCCCCTTCATCTGTCTCCCCTCTTTTACACTGTGACATCCATGCTGCTATTCTCCCCTTCATCTGTCTCCTCTCTTTTATACTGTGCCCTCCATGCTGCTTTTCTCCCCATCATCTGTCTCCCCTCTTTTATACTGTGCCTTACATGCTGCTTTTCACCCCTTCATCTGTCTCCCCTCTTCTATACTGTGCCCTTCATGCTGCTTTTCTCCCCTTCATCTGTCTCCCTTCTTTTATACTGTGACATCCATGCTGCTATTCTCCCCTTCATCTGTCTCCCCTCTTTCATATTGTGCCCTTCATGCTGCTTTTCTACCCTTCATCTGTCTACCCTCTTTCATACTGCGCCCTCCATGCTGATTTTCTCCCCTTCATCTGTCTCCCCTCTTTTATACTGTGACCTCCATGCTGCTTTTCTCCCCTTCATCTGTCTCCCCTCTTTTATACTGTGCCCTTCATGCAGCTTTTCTCCCCTTCATCTGTCTCCCCTCTTTTACACTGTGACATCCATGCTGCTATTCTCCCCTTCATCTGTCTCCTCTCTTTTATACTGTGCCCTCCATGCTGCTTTTCTCCCCATCATCTGTCTCCCCTCTTTTATACTGTGCCCTACATGCTGCTTTTCACCCCTGTATCTGTCTCCCCTCTTCTATACTGTGCCCTTCATGCTGCTTTTCTCCCCTTCATCTGTCTCCCTTCTTTTATACTGTGCCCTTCATGCTGCTTTTCTCCCCTTCATCTGTCTCCCCTCTTTTATACTGTGCCCTCCATGCTGCTTTTCTCCCCTTCATCTTCTCCTCTCTTTCATACTGTGCCCTCCATGCTGCTTTTCTCCCCATCATCTGTCTCCCCTCTTTTATACTGTGTCCTCCATGCTGCTTTTCTCCCCTTCATCTGTCTCCCCTCTTTCATACTGTGCCCTCCATGTTGCTTTTCTCCCCTTCATCTGTCTCCCCTCTTTTATACTGTGACAGCCATTCTATTCTCCCCTTTATCTGTCTCCCCTCTTTCATACTGTGCCCTCAATGCTGCTTTTCTCCCCTTCATCTGTCTCCCCTCTTTCATACTGTGCACTCCATGCTGCTTTTCTCCCCTTCATCTGTCTCCCCTCTTTTATACTGTGCCCTTCATGCTGCTTTTCTCCCCTTCATCTGTCTACCCTCTTTCATACTGTGCCCTCCATGCTGATTTTCTCCCCTTCATCTGTCTCCCCTCTTTTATACTGTGACCTCCATGCTGCTTTTCTCCCCTTCATCTGTCGCCCCTCTTTCATACTGTGCCCACCATGCTGCTTTTCTCTGCTTCATCTGTCTCCCCTCTTTTATACTGTGCCCTTCATGCTGCTTTTCTCCCCTTCATCTTTCTCCCCTCTTTTATACTGTGACCTCCATGCTGCTTTTCTCCCCTTCATCTGTCTCCCCTCTTTTATACTGTGCCCTTAATGCTGCTTTTCTCCCCTTCATCTGTCTCCCCTCTTTCATACTGTGCCCTCCATGCTGCTTTTCTCCCCTTCATCTGTCTCCCCTCTTTTATACTGTGACCTCCATGCTGCTTTTCTCCCCTTCATCTGTCTCCCCTCTTTCATACTGTGCCCACCATGCTGATTTTCTCCCCTTCATCTGTCTCCCCTCTTTTATACTGTGACCTCCATGCTGCTTTTCTCCCCTTCATCTGTCTCCCCTCTTTTAAACTGTGCCCTCCATGCTGCTTTTCTCCCCTTTATCTGTCTCCCCTCTTTTATACTGTGCCCTTCATGCAGCTTTTCTCCCCTTCATCTGTCTCCACTCTTTCATACTATGCCCTCCATGCTGCTTTTCTCCCCTTCATCTGTCTCCCCTCTTCTATACTGTGCCCTTCATGCTGCTTTTCTCCCCTTCATCTGTCTCCCCTCTTTCATACTGTGCCCTCCATGCTGCTTTTCTCCCCTTCATCTTTCTCCTCTCTTTTATACTGTGCCCTTCATGCTGCTTTTCACCCCTTCATCTGTCTCCCCTCTTTCATACTGTGCCCTCCATGCTGCCTTTCTCCCCTTCATCTGTCTCCCCTCTTTTATACTGTGACCTCCATGCTGCTTTTGTCCCCTTCATCTGTCTCCCCTCTTTCATACTGTGCCCTCCATGCTGCTTTTATCCCCTTCATCTGTCTCCCCTCTTCTATACTGTGCCCTTCATGCAGCTTTTCTCCCCTTCATCTTTCTCCCCTCTTTCATACTGTGCCTTCCATGCTGCTTTTCTTCCCTTCATCTGTCTCCCCTCTTTTATACTGTGACATCCATGCTGCTATTCTCCCCTTCATCTGTCTCCCCTCTTTCATATTGTGCCCTCCATGCTGATTTTCTCCCCTTCATCTGTCTCCCCTCTTTTATACTGTGACCTCCATGCTGCTTTTCTCCCCTTCATCTGTCTCCCCTCTTTTATACTGTGCCCTTCATGCAGCTTTTCTCCCCTTCATCTGTCTCCCCTCTTTCATACTATGCCCTCCATGCTGCTTTTCTCCCCTTCATCTGTCTCCCCTCTTTCATACTGTGACATCCATGCTGCTATTCTCCCCTTCATCTTTCTCCTCTCTTTTATACTGTGCCCTCCATGCTGCTATTCTCCCCTTCATCTGTCTCATCTCTTTTATACTGTGCCCTCCATGCTGCTTTTCTCCCCTTCATCTGTCTCCTCTCTTTTATACTGTGCCCTTCATGCTGCTTTTCTCCCCATCATCTGTGTCCCCTCTTTTATACTGTGCCCTACATGCTGCTTTTCACCCCTTCATCTGTCTCCCCTCTTCTATACTGTGCCCTTCATGCTGCTTTTCTCCCCTTCATCTGTCTCCCTTCTTTTATACTGTGCCCTTCATGCTGCTTTTCTCCCCTTCATCTGTCTCGCCTCTTTTATACTGTGCCCTCCATGCTGCTTTTCTCCCCTTCATCTTTCTCCTCTCTTTCATACTGTGCCCTCCATGCTGCTTTTCTCCCCATCATCTGTCTCCCCTCTTTTATACTGTGTCCTCCATGCTGCTTTTCTCCCCTTCATCTGTCTCCCCTCTTTCATACTGTGCCCTCCATGCTGCTTTTCTCCCCTTCATCTGTCTCCCCTCTTTTATACTGTGACAGCCATTCTATTCTCCCCTTTATCTGTCTCCCCTCTTTCATACTGTGCCCTCAATGCTGCTTTTCTCCCCTTCATCTGTCTCCCCTCTTTCATACTGTGCACTCCATGCTGCTTTTCTCCCCTTCATCTGTCGCCCCTCTTTCATACTGCGCCCACCATGCTGCTTTTCTCTGCTTCATCTGTCTCCCCTCTTTCATACTGTGCCCTTCATGCTGCTTTTCTACCCTTCATCTGTCTAACCTCTTTCATACTGTGCCCTCCATGCTGATTTTCTCCCCTTCATCTGTCTCCCCTCTTTTATACTGTGACCTCCATGCTGCTTTTCTCCCTTTTATCTGTCTCCGCTCTTTTATACTGTGCCCTTAATGCTGCTTTTCTCCCCTTCATCTGTCTCCCCTCTTTCATACTGTGCCCTTCATGCTGCTTTTCTACCCTTCATCTGTCTACCATCTTTCATACTGTGCCCTCCATGCTGATTTTCTCCCCTTCATCTGTCTCCCCTCTTTTATACTGTGACCTCCATGCTGCTTTTCTCCCCTTCATCTGTCTCCCCTCTTTTATACTGTGCCCTTCATGCAGCTTTTCTCCCCATTCATCTGTCTCCCCTCTTTCATACTATGCCCTCCATGCTGCTTTTCTCCCCTTCATCTGTCTCCCCTCTTTTACACTGTGACATCCATGCTTCTATTCTCCCCTTCATCTGTCTCCTCTCTTTTATACTGTGCCCTCCATGCTGCTTTTCTCCCCATCATCTGTCTCCCCTCTTTTATACTGTGCCCTACATGCTGCTTTTCACCCCTTCATCTGTCTCCCCTCTTCTATACTGTGCCCTTCATGCTGCTTTTCTCCCCTTCATCTGTCTCCCTTCTTTTATACTGTGCCCTTCATGCTGCTTTTCTCCCCTTCATCTGTCTCCCCTCTTTTATACTGTGCCCTCCATGCTGCTTTTCTCCCCTTCATCTTTCTCCTCTCTTTCATACTGTGCCCTCCATGCTGCTTTTCTTCCCATCATCTGTCTCCCCTCTTTTATACTGTGTTCTCCATGCTGCTTTTCTCCCCTTCATCTGTCTCCCCTCTTTCATACTGTGCCCTCCATGCTGCTTTTCTCCCCTTCATCTGTCTCCCCTCTTTTATACTGTGACAGCCATTCTATTCTCCCCTTTATCTGTCTCCCCTCTTTCATACTGTGCCCTCAATGCCTGCTTTTCTCCCCTTCATCTGTCTCCCCTCTTTCATACTGTGCACTCCATGCTGCTTTTCTCCCCTTCATCTGTCTCCCCTCTTTTATACTGTGACAGCCATTCTATTCTCCCCTTTATCTGTCTCCCCTCTTTCATACTGTGCCCTCAATGCTGCTTTTCTCCCCTTCATCTGTCTCCCCTCTTTCATACTGTGCACTCCATGCTGCTTTTCTCCCCTTCATCTGTCTCCCCTCTTTTATACTGTGCCCTTCATGCTGCTTTTCTCCCCTTCATCTGTCTACCCTCTTTCATACTGTGCCCTCCATGCTGATTTTCTCCCCTTCATCTGTCTCCCCTCTTTTATACTGTGACCTCCATGCTGCTTTTCTCCCCTTCATCTGTCTCCCCTCTTTTATACTGTGCCCTTAATGCTGCTTTTCTCCCCTTCATCTGTCTCCCCTCTTTCATACTGTGCCCTCCATGCTGCTTTTCTCCCCTTCATCTTTCTCCTCTCTTTTATACTGTGCCCTTTATGCTGCTTTTCACCCCTTCATCTGTCTCCCCTCTTTCATACTGTGCCCTCCATGCTGCTTTTCTCCCCTTCATCTGTCTCCCCTCTTTCATACTGTGCCCTCCATGCTGCTTTTCTCCCCTTCATCTGTCTCCCCTCTTTTATACTGTGCCCTTCATGCAGCTTTTCTCCCCTTCATCTTTCTCCCCTCTTTCATACTGTGCCTTCCATGCTGCTTTTCTCCCCTTCATCTGTCTCCCCTCTTTTATACTGTGACATCCATGCTGCTATTCTCCCCTTCATCTGTCTCCCCTCTTTCATATTGTGCCCTTCATGCTGCTTTTCTACCCTTCATCTGTCTACCCTCTTTCATACTTTGCCCTCCATGCTGATTTTCTCCCCTTCATCTGTCTCCCCTCTTTTATACTGTGACCTCCATGCTGCTTTTCTCCCCTTCATCTGTCTCCCCTCTTTCATACTGTGCCCACCATGCTTCTTTTCTCCGCTTCATCTGTCTCCCCTCTTTTAAACTGTGCCCTCCATGCTGCTTTTTCTCCCCTTTATCTGTCTCCCCTCTTTTATACTGTGCCCTTCATGCAGCTTTTCTCCCCTTCATCTGTCTCCCCTCTTTCATACTATGCCCTCCATGCTGCTTTTCTCCCCTTCATCTGTCTCCCCTCTTTTACACTGTGACATCCATGCTGCTATTCTCCCCTTCATCTGTCTCCTCTCTTTTATACTGTGCCCTCCATGCTGCTTTTCTCCCCATCATCTGTCTCCCCTCTTTTATACTGTGCCCTACATGCTGCTTTTCGCCCCTTCATCTGTCTCCCCTCTTCTATACTGTGCCCTTCATGCTGCTTTTCTCCCCTTCATCTGTCTCCCTTCTTTTATACTGTGCCCTTCATGCTGCTTTTCTCCCCTTCATCTGTCTCCCCTCTTTTATACTGTGACCTCCATGCTGCTTTTCTCCCCTTCATCTGTCGCCCCTCTTTCATACTGTGCCCACCATGCTGCTTTTCTCTGCTTCATCTGTCTCCCCTCTTTTATACTGTGACCTCCATGCTGCTTTTCTCCCCTTCATCTGTCTCCCCTCTTTTATACTGTGCCCTTCATGCTGCTTTTCTCCCCTTCATCTGTCTCCCCTCTTTCATACTGTGCCCTCCATGCTGCTTTTCTCCCCTTCATCTTTCTCCTCTCTTTTATACTGTGCCCTTCATGCTGCTTTTCACCCCTTCATCTGTCTCCCCTCTTTCATACTGTGCCCTCCATGCTGCTTTTCTCCCCTTCATCTGTCTCCCCTCTTTTATACTGTGACCTCCATGCTGCTTTTCTCCCCTTCATCTGTCTCCCCTCTTTCATACTGTGCCCTCCATGCTGCTTTTCTCCCCTTCATCTGTCTCCCCTCTTTTATACTGTACCCTTCATGCAGCTTTTCTCCCCTTCATCTTTCTCCCCTCTTTCATACTGTGCCTTCCATGCTGCTTTTCTCCCCTTCATCTGTCTCCCCTCTTTTATACTGTGACCTCCATGCTGCTTTTCTCCCCTTCATCTGTCTCCCCTCTTTCATACTGTGCCCACCATGCTGCTTTTCTCCGCTTCATCTGTCTCCACTCTTTTAAACTTTGCCCTCCATGCTGCTTTTCTCCCCTTTATCTGTCTCCCCTCTTTTATACTGTGCCCTTCATGCAGCTTTTCTCCCCTTCATCTGTCTCCCCTCTTTCATACTATGCCCTCCATGCTGCTTTTCTCCCCTTCATCTGTATCCCCTCTTTTACACTGTGACATCCATGCTGCTATTCTCCCCTTCATCTGTCTCCTCTCTTTTATACTGTGCCCTCCATGCTGCTTTTCTCCCCATCATCTGTCTCCCCTCTTTTATACTGTGCCCTACATGCTGCTTTTCGCCCCTTCATCTGTCTCCCCTCTTCTATACTGTGCCCTTCATGCTGCTTTTCTCCCCTTCATCTGTCTCCCTTCTTTTATACTGTGCCCTTCATGCTGCTTTTCTCCCCTTCATCTGTCTCCCCTCTTTTATACTGTGCCCTCCATGCTGCTTTTCTCCATTTCATCTTTCTCCTCTCTTTCATACTGTGCCCTCCATGCTGCTTTTCTCCCCATCATCTGTCTCCCCTCTTTTATACTGTGTCCTCCATGCTGCTTTTCTCCCCTTCATCTGTCTCCCCTCTTTTATACTGTGCCCTTCATGCTGCTTTTCTCCCCTTCATCTGTCTCCCCTCTTTTATACTGTGCCCTTCATGCTGCTTTTCTCCCCTTCATCTGTCTCCCCTCTTTCATACTGTGCCCTCCATGCTGCTTTTCTCCCCTTCATCTTTCTCCTCTCTTTTATACTGTGCCCTCCATGCTGCTTTTCTCCCCTTCATCTGTCTCCCCTCTTTTATACTGTGACCTCCATGCTGCTTTTCTCCCCTTCATCTGTCTCCCTTCTTTTATACTGTGGCCTTCATGCTGCTTTTCTCCCCTTCATCTGTCTCCTCTCTTTTATACTGTGCCCTCCATGCTGCTTTTCTCCCCTTCATCTTTCTCCTCTCTTTCATACTATGCCCTCCATGCTGCTTTTCTCCCCATCATCTGTCTCCCCTCTTTTATACTGTGTCCTCCATGCTGCTTTTCTCCCCTTCATCTGTCTCCCCTCTTTTATACTGTGCCCTTCATGCTGCTTTTCTCCCCTTCATCTGTCTCCCCTCTTTTATACTGTGCCCTTCATGCTGCTTTTCTCCCCTTCATCTGTCTCCCCTCTTTCATACTGTGCCCTCCATGCTGCTTTTCTCCCCTTCATCTTTCTCCTCTCTTTTATACTGTGCCCTCCATGCTGCTTTTCTCCCCTTCATCTGTCTCCCCTCTTTTATACTGTGACCTCCATGCTGCTTTTCTCCGCTTCATCTGTCTCCCCTCTTTCATACTGTGCCCACCATGCTGCTTTTCTCTGTTTCATATGTCTCCCCTCTTTTATACTGTGCCCTCCATGCTGCTTTTCTCCCCTTCATCTTTCTCCCCTCTTTCATACTGTGCCCTCCATGCTGCTTTTCTCCCCTTCATCTGTCTCCCCTCTTTTCTACTGTGACCTCCATGCTGCTTTTCTCCCCTTCATCTGTCTCCCCTCTTTCATACTGTGCCCACCATGTTGCTTTTCTCCGCTTCATCTGTCTCCACTCTTTTAAACTTTGCCCTCCATGCTGCTTTTCTCCCCTTTATCTGTCTCCCCTCTTTTATACTGTGCCCTTCATGCAGCTTTTCTCCCCTTCATCTGTCTCCCCTCTTTCATACTATGCCCTCCATGCTGCTTTTCTCCCCTTCATCTGTATCCCCTCTTTTACACTGTGACATCCATGCTGCTATTCTCCCCTTCATCTGTCTCCTCTCTTTTATACTGTGCCCTCCATGCTGCTTTTCTCCCCATCATCTGTCTCCCCTCTTTTATACTGTGCCCTACATGCTGCTTTTCGCCCCTTCATCTGTCTCCCCTCTTCTATACTGTGCCCTTCATGCTGCTTTTCTCCCCTTCATCTGTCTCCCTTCTTTTATACTGTGCCCTTCATGCTGCTTTTCTCCCCTTCATCTGTCTCCCCTCTTTTATACGGTGCCCTCCATGCTGCTTTTCTCCCCTTCATCTTTCTCCTCTCTTTCATACTGTGCCCTCCATGCTGCTTTTCTCCCCATCATCTGTCTCCCCTCTTTTATACTGTGTCCTCCATGCTGCTTTTCTCCCCTTCATCTGTCTCCCCTCTTTTATACTGTGCCCTTCATGCTGCTTTTCTCCCCTTCATCTGTCTCCCCTCTTTTATACTGTGCCCTTCATGCTGCTTTTCTCCCCTTCATCTGTCTCCCCTCTTTCATACTGTGCCCTCCATGCTGCTTTTCTCCCCTTCATCTTTCTCCTCTCTTTTATACTGTGCCCTCCATGCTGCTTTTCTCCCCTTCATCTGTCTCCCCTCTTTTATACTGTGACCTCCATGCTGCTTTTCTCCCCTTCATCTGTCTCCCCTCTTTCATACTGTGCCCACCATGCTGCTTTTCTCTGTTTCATCTGTCTCCCCTCTTTTATACTGTGCCCTCCATGCTGCTTTTCTCCCCTTCATCTTTCTCCCCTCTTTCATACTGTGCCCTCCATGCTGCTTTTCTCCCCTTCATCGGTCTCCCCTCTTTTATACTGTGACATCCATGCTGCTATTCTCCCCTTCATCTGTCTCCCCTCTTTTATACTGTGCCCTCCATGCTGCTTTTCTCCCCTTCATCTGTCTCCTCTCTTTTATACTGTGCCCTCCATGCTGCTTTTCTCCCCTTCATCTGTCTCCCCTCTTTTATACTGTGCCCTTCATGCGGCTTTTCTCCCCTTCATCTTTCTCCCCTCTTTCATACTGTGCCCTCCATGCTGCTTTTCTCACCTTCATCTGTCTCCCCTCTTTTATACTGTGACAGCCATTCTATTCTCCCCTTTATCTGTCTCCCCTCTTTCATACTGTGCCCTCAATGCTGCTTTTCTCCCCTTCATCTGTCTCCCCTCTTTCATACTGTGCACTCCATGCTGCTTTTCTCCCCTTCATCTGTCTCCCCTCTTTTATACTGTGCCCTTTATGCTGCTTTTCTCCCCTTCATCTGTCTCCCCTCGTTCATACTGTGCCCTTCATGCTGCTTTTCTCCCCTTCATCTTTCTCCTCTCTTTTATACTGTGCCCTCCATGCTGCTTTTCTCCCCTTCATCTGTCTCCCCTCTTTTATACTTTGACCTCCATGCTGCTTTTCTCCCCTTCATCTGTCTCCCCTCTTTCATATTGTGCCCTCCATGCTGCTTTTCTCCCCTTCATCTGTCTCCCCTCTTTTATACTGTGCCCTTTATGCTGCTTTTCTCCCCTTCATCTGTCTCCCCTCGTTCATACTGTGCCCTTCATGCTGCTTTTCTCCCCTTCATCTTTCTCCTCTCTTTTATACTGTGCCCTCCATGCTGCTTTTCTCCCCTTCATCTGTCTCCCCTCTTTTATACTGTGACCTCCATGCTGCTTTTCTCCCCTTCATCTGTCTCCCCTCTTTCATATTGTGCCCTCCATGCTGCTTTTCTCCGCTTCATCTGTCTCCCCTCTTTTTATACTGTGCCATCCATGCTGCTTTTCTCCCCTTCATCTTTCTTCCCTCTTTCATACTGTGCTCTCCATGCTGCTTTTCTCCCCTTCATCTTTCTCCCCTCTTTCATACTGTGCCCTCCATGCTGCTTTTCTCCCCTTCATCGGTCTCCCCTCTTTTATACTGTGACATCCATGCTGCTATTCTCCCCTTCATCTGTCTCCCCTCTTTCATACTGTGCCCTCCATGCTGCTTTTCTCCCCTTCATCTGTCTCCCCTCTTTTATACTGTGACAGCCATTCTATTCTCCCCTTTATCTGTCTCCCCTCTTTCATACTGTGCCCTCAATGCTGCTTTTCTCCCCTTCATCTGTCTCCCTTCTTTCATACTGTGCACTCCATGCTGCTTTTCTCCCCTTCATCTGTCTCCCCTCTTTTATACTGTGCCCTTCATGCTGCTTTTCTCCCCTTCATCTGTCTACCCTCTTTCATACTGTGCCCTCCATGCTGATTTTCTCCCCTTGATCGTTCTCCTCTCTTTTATACTGTGCCCTCCATGCTGCTTTTCTCCCCTTCATCTGTCTCCCCTCTTTCATACTGTGCCCACCATGCTGCTTTTCTCCGCTTCATCTGTCTCCCCTCTTTTAAACTGTGCCCTCCATGCTGCTTTTCTCCCCTTCATCTTTCTCCCCTCTTTCATACTGTGCCCTCCATGCTGCTTTTCTCCCCTTCATCTGTCTCCCCTCTTTCATACTGTGCCCTCCATGCTGCTTTTCTCCCCTTCATCTGTCTCCAGGCCCGGCGCTCCCATTAGGCAACCTTAGGCAGTTGCCTAGGGCGCCGGGTCCTGCAGGGCGCCGCTGCCGCTGACTAGATTTGAAAATCTAGTCAGCGGAGAGAAGTGGGTGAGAGGTGCGGGGTGCCGCCGCTGTTTTTTCAATGTCCCCCGCGACTGTCAATTTTTTTCTGATGCGCCCTGGCTGCACACCTGATCACTGACGTCAGTGATCAGGTGAGAGATCTCTACCCGGCGGCGCCTGTGCTGCAGTATCACACTGTCTGTCACTGACAGACAGTGTGAATAAAGTTTACCCAACACCTATAGCCGGATTAAGGGGGGAAGGGCACGTGCCCCGGGCTCCCCTCCGGTCAGAACATGTGTTGGTGATCCGCGTTTTGCGCCACATCTGATGGGCTGCACTCTGAGGCTGTTACACAAATGCTCACTGTTTTGATATTAATCATGCAGCGTGCAGCAAAAGAAGGGGGGTGGAGCATGTCTGCCGATTGACATTATCCTTAGTGAGGAGTGTATGAGACTGAGGGCACAGTCGGGAGCTGAAAAAATAACTTCATTTGAAAAGGTGAGTTATTAAAACTTTATTAAAGTATGTACATTATAAGGGATTCTAGTAACAAAACTCTACTTATTATAGTATAATATAAATTATTAATTATAATAATATATACCCAGTCAAGTTTTTGAAACAACGAGCAGTCAGGAGGAGCATGTGTTACACACAGTAATAAAGAATAGGATGCTACACTAGAAACAACACTCCGATTATATAATTATAATATAGCAATATCCAGTCCAGTTGATTGTATAAGGTACTGGCAACTATGGTAAAATAAGACAGTTTGCACTTTTTAATAATAGGCAAACATGGATGGTGCAGGTCAAGACGCTGTTTAGTGTGTCTCTGTGATCTCCTTCCTGGTGCTGGATGTGTACTTACTTCAGGTGCTAGAATGTAATGTGTAAACACACACACACACACTCTCTCTCTCTCGCTGTGTCTCTCTCTCTCGCTGTGTTGCTGTGTCTCTCTCTCTCGCTGTGTTGCTGTGTCTCTCTCTCTCTCGCTGTGTCTCTCTCTCTCTCGCTGTGTCTCTCTCTCTCTCGCTGTGTCTCTCTCTCTCTCTCTCGCTGTGTGTTTCTCTCTCTCTCGCTGTCTCTCTCGCTGTGTCTCTCTCGCTCTCTCTCGCTATGTCTCTCTCTCGCTCTCGCTGTGTCTCTCTCTCTCTCTCGCTCTCGCTGTGTCTCGCTCTCTCGCTCTCGCTGTGTGTCTCTCTCTCTCTCTCTCGCTATGTCTCTCTCTCTCTCTCTCTGTCTTCGCTGTGTATCTCTCTCTCTCTCTCTTCGCTGTGTCTCTCTCTCTCTCTCTCTCTCTTTGCTGTGTCTCTCTTCTTTAGCTCCTTCTTAGGCATGGGTTTGGCATCTGGGACCAGAAAGCCACCAAATATACAGGTGCTTAGTACATAAAAATCTGTGTAGTGGACAGGTATAATTATTTTATTGGCACCTCATGCTCTATTATTGACTTGCTGCAAGTGAAAAATAGAGCATGAAGTGCCAATAAAATCATGGTGCTGCAGGGAAGGGGGACAGAGGACATGGTGCTGCAGAGGGGGGGATGACAGAGGACATGGTGCTGCAGGGGGAGGGGGGGGACAGAGGACATGGTGCTGCAGAGGGGGACGACAACAGAGGACATGGTGCTGCAGGGGGGGGGGGACAGAGGACATGGTGCTGCGGGGGGGGGGGGGAGGGAGGACATGGTCAAGCAGTGGGGTGGCAGTATGCTGCAAGGGGGGACATGGTCAAGCAGTGGGGGGGGCAGTGTGCTGCAGGGGGAGCAGTGTGATGGGCCATTCTCACAAGTTTTTGTTCCCATATCTAATACTTGGATACTTCCCCTCTAGAAATTCTGTGATTGCCCCTGGACAGCAGTAGAGTCTGGACAACGTTCTCTATGAAACATCACAGCAGCCAGACCGCTGTAGGAGGTAAGGTTTATCTTTTTTTTTTTTTTACCAATGAAGTGTGTGAGGGGCTGGGAAGTGGGTATTTGGTGTGTCTTGGGGGGGGGGGGCCGTATTTTGAAACTTTGCCTAGGGCGCTGAGAACCCTAGCACCGGCCCTGTCTGTCTCCCCTCTTTTATTCTGTGACCTCCATGCGGCTTTTCTCCCCTTCATCTGTCTCCCCTCTTTCATACTGTGCCCTCCATGCTGCTTTTCTCCACTTCATCTGTCTCCCCTCTTTTACATTGTGCCCTTCATGCAGCTTTTCTCCCCTTCATCTGTCTCCCCTCTTTCATACTATGCCCTCCATGCTGCTTTTCTCTCCTTCATCTGTCTCCCCTCTTTTACACTGTGACCTCCATGCTGCTTTTCTCCCCTTCATCTGTCTCCCCTCTTTTATACTGTTACCTCCATGCTGCTTTTCTCCCCTTCATCTGTCTCCCCTCTTTCATACTGTGACATCCATGCTGCTATTCTCCCCTTCATCTGTCTCCTCTCTTTTATACTGTGCCCTCCATGCTGCTTTTCTCCCCATCATCTGTCTCCCCTCTTTTATACTGTGCCCTCCATGCTGCTTTTCGCCCCTTCATCTGTCTCCTCTCTTTTATACTGTGCCCTTCATGCTGCTTTTCTCCCCTTCATCTGTCTCCCTTCTTTTATACTGTGCCCTTCATGCTGCTTTTCTCCCCTTCATCTGTCTCCCCTCTTTTATACTGTGCCCTCCATGCTGCTTTTCTCCCCTTCATCTTTCTCCTCTCTTTCATACTGTGCCCTCCATGCTGCTTTTCTCCCCATCATCTGTCTCCCCTCTTTTATACTGTGTCCTCCATGCTGCTTTTCTCCCCTTCATCTGTCTCCCCTCTTTTATACTGTGCCCTTCATGCTGCTTTTTTCCCCTTCATCTGTCTCCCCTCTTTTATACTGTGCCCTTCATGCTGCTTTTCTCCCCTTCATCTGTCTCCCCTCTTTCATACTGTGCCCTCCATTCTGCTTTTCTCCCCTTCATCTTTCTCCTCTCTTTTATACTGTGCCCTCCATGCTGCTTTTCTCCCCTTCATCTGTCTCCCCTCTTTTATACTGTGACCTCCATGCTGCTTTTCTCCCCTTCATCTGTCTCCCCTCTTTCATACTGTGCCCACCATGCTGCTTTTCTCTGCTTCATCTGTCTCCGCTCTTTTATACTGTGCCCTTAATGCTGCTTTTCTCCCCTTCATCTTTCTCCCCTCTTTCATACTGTGCCCTCCATGCTGCTTTTCTCCCCTTCATCTGTCTCCCCTCTTTTATACTGTGACCTCCATGCTGCTTTTCTCCCCTTCATCTGTCTTGCCTCTTTTATACTGTGCCCTCCATGATGCTTTTCTCCCCTTCATCTGTCTCCCCTCTTTCATACTGTGCCCTCCATGCTGCTTTTCTCCCCTTCATCTGTCTCCCCTCTTTTATACTGTGACCTCCATGCTGCTTTTCTCCCCTTCATCTGTCTCCCCTCTTACATACTGTGCCCTCCATGCTGCTTTTCTCCCCTTCATCTGTCTCCCCTCTTTTATACTGTGCCCTTCATGCGGCTTTTCTTCCCTTCATCTTTCTCCCCTTTCATACTATGCCCTCCATGCTGCTTTTCTCCCCTTCATCTGTCTCCCCTCTTTTACACTGTGACCTCCATGCTGCTTTTCTCCCATTCATCTGTCTCCCCTCTTTTATACTGTGACCTCCATGCTGCTTTTCTCCCCTTCATCTGTCTCCCCTCTTTCATACTGTGCACTCCATGCTGATTTTCTCCCCTTCATCTGTCTCCCCTCTTTTATACTGTGCCCTTCATGCTGCTTTTCTCCCCTTCATCTGTCTCCCCTCTTTCATACTGTGCCATCCATGCTGATTTGATCCCCTTCATCTTTCTCCTCTCTTTTATACTGTGCCCTCTATGCTGCTTTTCTCCCCTTCATCTGTCGCCTCTCTTTCATACTGTGCCCTCCATGCTGATTTTCTCCCCTTCATCTGTCTCCCCTCTTTTATACTGTGCCCTTCATGCAGCTTTTCTCCCCTCCATCTTTCTCCCCTCTTTCATACAGGGCCCTCCATGCTGCTTTTCTCCCCTTCATCTGTCTCCCCTTTTTTATACTGTGACATCCATGCTGTTATTCTCCCCTTCATCTGTCTCCCCTCTTTCATACTGTGCCCTCCATGCTGCTTTTCTCCCCTTCATCTGTCTCCCCTCTTTTATTCTGTGCCCTCCATGTTGCTTTTCTCCCCTTCATCTGTCTCCCCTCTTTTAAACTGTGGCCTTCATGCTGCTTTTCTCCCCTTCATCTGTCTCCCCTGTTTTATACTGGGCCCTTAATGCTGCTTTTCTCCCCTTCATCTGTCTCCCCTCTTTCATACTGTGCCCTCCATGCTGCTTTTCTCCCCTTCATCTTTCTTCTCTCTTTTATACTGTGCCCTCCATGCTGCTTTTCTCCCCTTCATCTGTCTCCCCTCTTTCATACTGTGCCCTCCATGCTGCTTTTCTCCCCTTCATCTGTCTCCCCTCTTTTATACTGTGACCTCCATGCTGCTTTTCTCCCCTTCATTTGTCTCCCCTCTTTCATACTGTGCCCTCCATGCTGCTTTTCTCCCCTTCATCTGTCTCCCCTCTTTTACAACTGTGCCCTTCATGCAGCTTTTCTCCCCTTCATCTTTCTCCCCTCTTTCATACTGTGCCCTCCATGCTGCTTTTCTCCCCTTCATCTGTCTCCCCTCTTTTATACTGTGCCCTTCATGCAGCATTTCTCCCCTCCATCTTTCTCCCCTCTTTCATACAGGGCCCTCCATGCTGCTTTTCTCCCCTTCATCTGTCTCCCCTTTTTTATACTGTGACATCCATGCTGTTATTCTCCCCTTCATCTGTCTCCCCTCTTTCATACTGGGCCCTTCATGCTGCTTTTCTCCCCTTCGTCTGTCTCCCCTCTTTTATTCTGTGCCCTCCATGTTGCTTTTCTCCCCTTCATCTGTCTCCCCTCTTTTAAACTGTGGCCTTCATGCTGCTTTTCTCCCCTTCATCTGTCTCCCCTCTTTTATACTGTGCCCTTAATGCTGCTTTTCTCCCCTTCATCTGTCTCCCCTCTTTCATACTGTGCCCTCCATGCTGCTTTTCTCCCCTTCATCTTTCTTCTCTCTTTTATACTGTGCCCTCCATGCTGCTTTTCTCCCCTTCATCTGTCTCCCCTCTTTCATACTGTGCCCTCCATGCTGCTTTTCTCCCCTTCATCTGTCTCCCCTCTTTTATACTGTGACCTCCATGCTGCTTTTCTCCCCTTCATCTGTCTCCCCTCTTTCATACTGTGCCCTCCATGCTGCTTTTCTCCCCTTCATCTGTGTCCCCTCTTTTACAACTGTGCCCTTCATGCAGCTTTTCTCCCCTTCATCTTTCTCCCCTCTTTCATACTGTGCCCTCCATGCTGCTTTTCTCCCCTTCATCTGTCTCCCCTCTTTTATACTGTGACATCCATGCTGCTATTCTCCCCTTTATCTGTCTCCCCTCTTTTATACTGTGCCCTTCATGCTGCTTTTCTCCCCTTTATCTGTCTCCCCTCTTTCATACTGTGCCCTCCATGCTGCTTTTCTCCCCTTCATCTGTCTCCCCTCTTTTATACTGTGCCCTCCATGCTGCTTTTCTCCCCTTCATCTGTCTCCCCTCTTTTATACTGTGCCCTTCATGCTGCTTTTCTCCCCTTCATCTTTCTCCCCTCTTTCATACTGTGCCCTCCATGCTGCTTTTCTCCCCTTCATCTGTCTCCCCTCTTTTATACTGTGAAAGCTATTCTATTCTCCCCTTTATCTGTCTCCCATCTTTCATACTGTGCCCTCCATGCTGCTTTTCTCCCCTTCATCTGTCTCCCCTCTTTTATACATTGCCCTCCATGCTGCTTTTCTCCCCTTCATCTGTCTCCCCTCTTTCATACTGTGCCCTCCATGCTGCTTTTCTCCCCTTCATCTGTCTCCTCTGTTTCATACTGTGCCCTCCATGCTGCTTTTCTCCCCTTCATCTGTCTCCCCTCTTTCATACTGTGCCCTCCATGCTGCTTTTCTCCCCTTCATCTTTCTCCCCTCTTTCATACTGTGCCTGTGCCCTCCATGCTACTTTTCTCCCCGTTATCTGTCTCCCCTGTTTCATACTGTGCCCTTCATGCTGCTTTTTCCCCCTTTCACTAATCTTTATATTGCCTTCTTTCTTCTCTTTTATCTTTTGTCTATCTGTCTTTTTCTCTTTTTCTCTTTTACTTGAGGCTCTTCTCTGGGCAAACTGCACAGCAAATGTTGGGCCTGATAATGTCACGCCCAACATGCAGTGCAAGGGGAGGAGTAGGGGGGGGCTGATGGAGAAGCGGGGGATAGCAAACAGGTGGAGTGCCTCTTATGCTTGGCGTTTGCTTACCCCGCTACCAGATACCCGCGGGCCGCAATAAATATGCTTTTGGGTCGCGAGTTTGACACCCCTGATCTAAATAATATTTAACTGTCTCTATTCCTTTATCATGTGGAATATTGGTGTAAAGTGTCTGAGCATCACATGTGAAAAACAAAAAGTCTGATTTTCAGTGAATGTGTTGTATGACATGCAAATATTGTGTAGTAATTCTAATGTGAGTAAGACGGGAGGTGGCTAAAGGTTGGAGAAAGGAATCAACAAAAAGGGAGAAATTTCAAGTGAGGGAACCTATACCAGAAATAATGGGAAGCCCAGTGGGTGAGTGAGGGATTTATGGATTTTTGAGAGCTCGTAATAAGTAGTAATAGTTCTATAATCTCAGTATCTAGACTCTCCAATATAGATATACACTCCAAATCATTACTATCCAAATCAATTGGAGATCCATTGATTTTTTTATTTTTCATCAATTTCGAAGCAAAATATCTTTTAGTCAGAGATTTCGCACATACCTATTCAAATCAACATATTGTTAAAAAAAAAATTGGGTTTACTGGATGGAGCAAATTTTAGACCCTTCGCTAACAAGTTATTTTGAGCTTTCGATACAGTCTTGGAGGAAAGATTAAAGACACCTGTTGGTTTTATCAATATTTTGGATTTTTTTCTAAGTCTCTTTCTGCCTCTTCTGTAGTCTCTATCTCTGAATCTCTTCTTCTTTTGGGGTTCCTTGAACAATACGTTTGTTTTGTGTCCTTCAATGGATCAGGCCCATAAACTTTATCTATTACAACATCCTTGTTATATTCTCTACTGCCACTATAGGTTTGCATTGATCAAGTTTCATAACAGCAGATTTGCATCTGCTGCTTAATATTTGTATATTGTTCTCGTTTTCCATCTATGCCACCCAGTTACCTTAATTAATGTCTCTCCTCGAACCAAAATCCGGCCCCCTTTTCTCAACACTTAATAAATTAAAAAACAAATCCTTACGGTGCAGAAAAGACAACATAATTTTGACTTTAATGCTCTCTGAAATAATAATTTCCAATAGTGAATACAACTCCATTTTTAAAAAAAACCTATATTATATTATTCTTGGAGAGTTAATTCTATAGCCTAAGATTATACATTTTATTGCTCTGTACACAATGTCTACTAGAATATACATGATCTTTTTGGGACAAAGGAGCATCTAATATTTTAGATGCAAGTATATATCCAATTACTTGGTCAGACTATGCCCCTATTCGGTGGAACAGTGATAGGGATCTTGTCCCTTCAGCTACGTGGCACATAAAGGAATCCACTCTTCAAACTATAGAGACTAAACAACATTTAATTAATTTATGTGAAAAGTATTTCACTATAAAACTGTCACATGCAGGGCCGGACTGGCCATCTGGCACTTCTGGCATTTGCCAGAAGGGCCGCTGGCTAGATGGGCCGGTCCGGCTCCTGGCTCCCCCCGGGTCTGGCACTGGCTCCTGGCTCTCACCCGATCCGGCATCCGGCTCCCGGCTCCCCCCCCCTTCCCCGATCCGGCATGCAGAGTTTCCGATGCTCTGCTGGAAAACTGCATATTATTACTTCATGCGACTGACGCAGCCGCCGTGATGTCATGCGCAGTTGCCTAGGAGCCTCTGAATGCGCGCTTTCACTGCTGGGTGCGCACAGTGAATGCCAGCAGCCTGCTCAGGTAATTTGTTTATTAATTTGTATTCGTCCTTCGTTTTAGTTTTAAGCATGAAAGAGTATTTTTTTTTGTCATTGTTTCTGGGGGGGGGGTTGTGTGTAAGGAAATATCTGCGGGGGGAATAAGTAAAAATTATTGCAGGGTGGGCAATGACTGCAGGGGAAAGTATAAGGAAATTACTTTAGGGGGAGTATAAGGAAATTACTTTAGGGGGAGTATAAGGAGATTACTTTAGGGGGGGTATAAGGAAATACCTGCGGGGGGAATAAGTAAAAATTATTGCAGGGGGGGCAATGACTGCAGGGGAAAGTATAAGGAAATTACTTTAGGGGGAGTATAAGGAAATTACTTTAGGGGGAGTATAAGGAGATTACTTTAGGGGGGTATAAGGAAATACCTGCAGGGGGGAATAAGTAAAATTTATTGCAGGGGGAGGCAATGACTTCGGGGGGGTATAAGGAGATTACTGTGGGGAGGGGGGGTGTAAGGAAATACCTGCGGGGGGGATCAGTAAAAATGGTTGCAGGGGGGGTCAATGGCTGTAAGAGGGGGAAATTAAAATACCTGCAGGGGTGACAATGACTGTAGGAAAGGGCTAATGAAAATACCATGCAGGGGGGAGTAAGGAAAAATGGCTGCCGGGGAAGGGCAATGGCTATAAGAGGAGGAAATGAAAATGACTGAAGGTGGGTAGTTAAATGAATTTTGCTATTATTAATGAACAAGTTCTTTATCTATACATATTTTGTTAAAATATATATATATATATATATATATATATATATATATATATATATATAATAACTAAACCACGCATCTAAACACAACAAAAACAGCGTTGTGGGGAGTAAACTAGTTTACTCCCCACAACGCTGTATTTGTTGTGTTTAGATGCGTGGTTTAGTTAGAGGGAGCACAATAGTCCATATTAACAGCTACAGTGGGAAGTAATAACTATTTTGGAAGTACACAATTTATTTTTGTGTATCTGAGTTTATTCCCCGTTTGAAGTTGTAATTGTAATGAAAATACCTGCAGGGGTAATGAAATGTCTTAGGGGGTATTTAATAAATAGAGCAGTTTTGGGAGGCATGATAACTTTATTGCGTGACGGTTACATGGATGCTCTCTGTGGTCTCAGCGATCACTAGAATATTAAATACTAGTGAGATGGGGCTGGTAGAGGTTAATATTTGATTGACCACAAATGTTCAGATATTGCATATATATGCCTGTACAATGGGGTAGTTTTATATGTCCATAATGAAGTGTTTTGTTTGAACTAAGGAGCCTAATCAATCAGGGTTTGTTAACATTTTGCATTATAATACAATTTTTGCATTTTCAATACAGGACTCCAACTTTCACAAGCCAGCGAGAGGACAACAAAGCTGCAAGAGAGAAGAGCAAGAACAGGTAAGAGACAATGGCGCAATCTGTCTAAATTTAATGCTGGAGAACACTTATGAATATTCATATTTAGGAGTATTCAGTAACATATTTGTTTCAATTGCTTCATAATTGTTGGGTATGCAACTTATTTAACACATTGTTGGTTGTGCAGTATTTGTGCTGATTTAGTCTTTTAGTGTATGCTACGTGCCGGATTAGTCATTTATTTTAGAATGATTTTTATTTTTTCATTTTGAATTTACGTCTATTGTGTTAAATTATATGGGCCTGAGTCAATGAGGAAAGCAAAGCAAAATAAGAAGTAAGTTTGCTCCTGAACAAACCATGTTACAATGCAAGGGGTGCAAATTAGTTTATTATTTTGCACATAAGGAAAATACTGGCTGTTTTTTCATGTAACAAACAAAAACTTGATAGGTTTATTTTTGCACTGACAATTAAAGTACATTAACATATCCTATCTTAATTTCAAATCTGTCGCCACATTTTAAATTTGTCTCCCCCTCCAATGCAACATGGTTTTGCGAAGGTGCAAAGTTGCTTCTTTTTTATGCTTTGCTCTCCTTAATGACTCAGGCCCTATATGTTTAATTGTTGCACAGAACCATTCCATTAATTTATTCTGTCCTAGTGAGTTTAATCAAATTTATTTTTCTGCCAGCGCAGTATTTTTTTATTTTTCTGTCTTGAGTTTGGACATACAGCATACTTGCCAACATTTTTTTTTTTTCTTCCGGGAGATGCCGGCTGGGACGTGGGCGTGCAGGGGGCGGGGCTGCGAAATCGCGTCATTTTGGCCCCGCCCCCGTGACGGAATGACGCAAATCGCGTCATTTTACAGTGGGGGCGGGGCTAAACGCCGCGATTCCGGGTGAATCGCGGCGTTTAAACTAAATTTTTCCCCCTTCCTATCAGGGAGATTGCCACACTCGTCCGGGAGACTCTCGCAAAATGCGGGAGTCTCCCGGACAATGCGGGAGAGTTGGCAAGTATGACATACAGCAAGGTTCTCTATTACAGCTGCGACTTAATTTTCCAGCTGGAAAGAAGTAAGCTCAGTGCCGGAATTGGTTCTTTTGTTATATTTTATTTATTCCTATAAACAAATAGTAAATCTAAAATATATCTTTTATTAGGTATATTTATTTAACATAGCCTGAAA
Source organism: Mixophyes fleayi (assembly GCF_038048845.1). NCBI lineage: Eukaryota > Metazoa > Chordata > Amphibia > Anura > Limnodynastidae > Mixophyes > Mixophyes fleayi. Next base: position 29,071 of record NW_027446278.1, on the reverse strand, counting down.
TTACCTTCAAGTATTAAAATGATCCTATGTGACTTATTTGGAAATTGCTAAAGCGATATGTAAAGGATGCAAAATTTACATCACTCCTCGTCCACACTGGAGAAATTAGAAGCAATAACTATACCGCTATATAATACAGTACAATCCTTTAGATATTGCTTAAGCTTATTCTTATTGTGTGATTTCCAAATAAGCCTCTTTGGATTATTTTAAAACTTGAAGGTAATTTCAGTCTATGTTAAATATACCTAATAAAAGTTACAGCAAAGGTGACAGCAATAATAAATGGTGTGGGAAGTCCAGGAGCAGAGCATCTTGTACCTGGTGGAAGTGGTATGCTGGAGATTCTGCTGACTTATGGGGGGAATTCAATTCCCCTCGAAGTACCGCGGCGTAAAAGGCATTACCGTTATCACGGTAATACTAACCCGGCTTCCTGCTTGCAGCTCAGAGAGCAGCGAGCAAAAAGCTGTTGTTAAAACTACAGTAATAACGGTAATAGTGCGCAGGCTGCGTTACTTTTTCAAATAACTCGGCCAATTGAAATCCCCCCCCATGGTTTGTTTAAATTGCAGTAAATAGGCACTTTATTGCAGTTCTGCGCAATGTTTGTTTTACATGTTAATTTTATGTTAAATAAAATACTTAAGTTCGTTTTGATTTGATGCTGTGGCTTACGTGTAGTATATATTAGGGATGTGCACTGGCGACTTTTGGTGTCTCGTGTATTGTGTTTTGGATTCGGATTTTCTTGATGTTTTGGGTTCGGATTTGTTTCGCAAAACACCTGCCGAAAGGTTTTGGTTCGGATTTAAGGTTTTGGATTCGGATTTTTTTTTAAAAAAGCATAAAAAGTTAAAAAAATCAAGTTTTTGGGCTTATTTTCACTCCTACGCTATTATTAACCTCAATAACTTTCAATAACAATCATTTCCACTAATTTACAGTGTATTCTGAACACCTCACAATATTGTTATTAGTCCAAAACGTTGCAACGAGGTATCTTTCTGGACTGCGTAATGGAGTGGTCCCCACAATATAATAAGAAAACCATCAACTGGTCTTAATCGCACCAAAAAATGTACCTGGACTGCGTAGAGGAGTGGTCACCACAATATAATTTAAAAACCCTGAACTTGTATGAATCGCACCAAAAAATGTACCTGGACTGCGTAGAGGAGTGGTCACCACAATATAATTTAAAAACCCTGAACTTGTATGATTCGCACCAATAAATGTATCTGGACTGCGTAGAGGAGTGGTCACCACAATATAATAAGAAAACCATCAACTGGTATGAATCGCACCAAAAAATGTACCTGGACTGCGTAGAGGAGTGGTCACCACAATATAATTTAAAAACCCTGAACTTGCATGATTCGCACCAATAAATGTATCTGGACTGCGTAGAGGAGTGGTCACCACAATATAATAAGAAAACCATCAACTGGTCTGAATCGCACCAAAAATGTACCTGGACTGCGTAGAGGAGTGGTCACCACAATATAATTTAAAAACCCTGAACTTGTATGATTCGCACCAATAAATGTATCTGGACTGCGTAGAGGAGTGGTCACCACAATATAATAAGAAAACCATCAACTGGTATGAATCGCACCAAAAAATGTACCTGGACTGCGTAGAGGAGTGGGTCACCACAATATAATTTAAAAACCCTAAACTTGTATGATTCGCACCAATAAATGTATCTGGACTGCGCAGAGGAGTGGTCACCACAATATAATAAGAAAACCATCAACTGGTCTGAATCGCACCAAAAAATGTACCTGGACTGCGTAGAGGAGTGGTCACCACAATATAATTTAAAAACCCTGAACTTGTATGAATCGCACCAAAAAATGTACCTGGACTGCGTAGAGGAGTGGTCACCACAATATAATTTAAAAACCCTGAACTTGTATGATTCGCACCAATAAATGTATCTGGACTGCGTAGAGGAGTGGTCACCACAATATAATAAGAAAACCATCAACTGGTATGAATCGCACCAAAAAATGTACCTGGACTGCGTAGAGGAGTGGTCACCACAATATAATTTAAAAACCCTGAACTTGTATGAATCGCACCAATAAATGTATCTGGACTGCGTAGAGGAGTGGTCACCACAATATAATTAATAAAAAACCCTCCACGGGTCTGAATTCCCCAAAAAAAAAATCTGGACTGCGTAGTGGGGTGGCCCGGTACCCAATTTGATACCGGGGCCACAATATAATTAATACACCCTCAACTGGTCAGAATTCCACCAAACAAGTATCTGGACTGCGTAGTGGGGTGGCCCCGGTACCCAATTTGATACCGGGGCCACAATATAATTAATACACCCTCAACTGGTCAGAATTCCAGGGAACAGATGGCGGACACCGGATGGACGTCTAAAACCAACATAGCAGTTAAGGGCGCAGTTCCTCTTTTTTGTGACTGCACAAACAATTAACATAGTAATAGAAATGACAGTTTTTGTTTTTGTTTTAAATATAGAAAGAAAGAAGGTAGTACTAGAAATGGCAGTTATTTAGTTTCTTTTAAATAGAGAAAGAAAGAAGGTAGTACTAGAAATGGCAGTTATTTTTTCTTTTTTAAATAGAGAAAGAAAGAAGGTAGTACTATAAATGTCAGTTATTTTTTTTTTTTTAAATATAGAAAGAAAGAAGGTAGCAATAGAAATGGCAGTTCCTCTTTTTTGGAACTGCACAAACAGTGATGAAAATGAAGGTGGTGCTGGTGGCATGTCACGGTCCTCTTCAGAGGACAATCTCCTGACCAGCAGGTCTTTGCACCGCTGTAGACTTGTGTCCGCCGGAAACAGAGACACAACATACGCTTTAAACCGAGGATCGAGAACGGTGGGCAGAATGTATTCCTCTGACTTTAAAAGACTGACCACCCTCGGATCCTGGCAAAACGTACGAAGGGCTTCATCCACAAGAGCTACATGCTTGGTGGAATCGCAATGGTTTACCAGCTCCTCCCTCACTTTCTCCAGCTGCTTCTGCAAAAGCCTGATCAGGGGAATCACCTGACTCAAGCTGGCAGTGTCGGAACTGACTTCTCGTGTGGCAAGCTCAAATGGCTGCAGAACCTTGCACAACACGGAAATCATTCTCCAGTGCGCTTGACTCAGGCGCATCCCCACTCCTTTTCCTATGTCGTAGGTGGCTGTGTAGGCTTGAATGGCCTTTTGATGCTCCTCCATCCTCTGCAGCATATAGAGGGTGGAGTTCTAGCACGTCACTACCTCTAGTTAATTTAGATTGCAAGGCTTGTAAATACTTTGAAGATAAAAAAAAGCAGGCTGCATAGACTGTGGAGCTAGAAAGGGAAATTAAATGGACCACGTTACTTTGGTGGCTATCTATGCTCCCCTTCCCCCGCCCTACACTTGTAGTTGAATATAAAAAAAAGCAGCCTGCATAGACTGTAGAACTAGAAATTCAAATATACAAAGAAATGGACAAAGGCTGTTTGGTATCTGTCTGCATCAGATCCCCTCTCCACTAGGAGTAAAATAGAAAACTATTCAGCCGTTATATAATCTAGAATATAAAAAGAAATTGAGAAAGGCAAAGTGGTATCTGTCTGCATCATAATCATCAACATCCTCCTCAGCGCCAGCTACATCAATATCCTCCTCCCGGTGTACAACATTCACACCTTCATTAGCCAAATCTGTAACTGGACTGTGGGTGATCCTTCCAACATATGCAGAGGGCGTGCTGCAAATGCTGGATGGAGTCACCTCTGCCCGTACAGTGATGGGAAGGTCAGACTTCACAACCACCAACACCCTTGGACTCGCCTTGGGGATTTGTGATGTCATCTGTTTAGAAGGCAGAGTTCTTTGCTGTTTTGTTGTTGTTGCTGACAGCATAACTCTCTTAATTTTTTTGTAGGGGGGGAAGGAGGAGGGCTTAGATCCTTGGGTGAAGCTGGACCACTAATCATGAACACGGGCCAGGGCCTAAGCTGTTCCTTGCCACTACGTGTCGTAAATGGCATATTGCCAACTTTACGTTTCTCCTCAGATGATTTTAAGTTTCTCTTTTTGCTATTTTTTGAGAACTTGGGCTTTTTGGATTTTACATGCCCTGTACTAGGAGATTGGGCATCGGGCTTGCCAGATGACGTTGATGGCATTTCATCGTCTATGTCATGACTAGTGGCAGCAGCTTCAGCATTAGGAGGAAGTGGGTCTTGATCTTTCCCTACTTTATCCTCCAAATTTTGGTTTTCCATTATATGTAGCACAAGAGAGCGTACCCCTAAGCCACACACACTCGGCAAAGCCTTTAAAAATTATATGCGGCACAGGAGAGTACCACTGGACTTATACTGCTGAATCAGTGAACTTTGTAATATATCAGTACCACTGGACTGATACTGCTGAATCAGTGAACTTTGTAATAGCAGTACCACTGGACTTATACTGCTGAATCAGTGAACTTTGTAATAGCAGTACCACTGGACTGATACTGCTAAATCAGTGAACTTTGTAATATATCAGTACCACTAGACTTATATTGCTGAATCAGTGAACTTTGTAATAGCAGTACCACTGGACTTATACTGCTGAATCAGTGAACTTGGTAATATTGCAGTACCAATGGGCTTATACTGCAGGATTGGTTTTGCAAATTTTGTTGTAATTAATTTTTTTTTAAATTATTTTTTTGTATTTTTTTTTATAACTTTTTTAAAAAATTTTAAACACTTGGGAATAATGGGGAAATAACTATGCCCTTAGAAGCACAGAGCACAGGACACAGGACCACTGGACTGAACAGGACACAGCACAGGACCCAGCAGCACCACTGAACTCAAAATTGACAGAGCACAGCACACAGCACCACTGGACTGATACTGCAGAACACAGCACAGCACAGCACAGCACAGCACAGCACAGCACAGCAAAGCACAGCAAAGCACAGAACTAAACAGCACAGCACAGAACTAAACAGCACAGCACGAGATCTACCAGGACAGAGGACCACCTAACACACCCTCCCTCTACCCTGATCAATGCCCGAGTGAAGATGGCGGCGACTAGCGGGGAATTTATAGATTCCGAGTATCGCGAGATCCGACAGCGGGATTATGACTCCGAGCCTCGGTTTCAAGTTTTCATTTGGCGCCAATACCCGGATCTGTCTCGGATCCGACTCGGATCGGCAACGTTCGGGTGGGCTCGGATTCAGGAAATCCGAGTGCGCTTATCTCTAGTATATATTATGATTCAATAAATTACTATGGCCATGGCGTCTCAAAATGATTCCTGTTTTACATGGTTCAGGGAGGAAGTAGCATGGACACATTATACATTGTATTTTAACAATAATTGTTTTTCAAAAAAACATGGTCTTGTGCATTTTCCCAGTGCTCGAGGTGCATTGCACAAGAGAATTGATCAGGGTGGGCAGAAGACAAAGTGTGATACACAAGTTTGTGCTGATGCTTCATGTTGGACTGCACCAGCAACACCATTTCAGCGTCCAACTATATCGTGCATGGAGCCCACAGCAGGTGGGCCTGTGTGCTGTAAATGCCAGGGCTAATTTTTAGTCCCAGTCCGGCCCTGGTCACATGATATTAGTAATATGACCCAAATAGCTCATAAAGCTATTAAACAGGAACATATAATATAAATAGCCTCTCTTACTAACAGAGAACATGCAGGCAAGCTACAAGAGTTGAATGCTCAACTTCAACACCAAGAAAGAAAACATAAAAGAAATGTCTAGACAGCCGTGAACTGGAAAAGCTCACAAAGGACAGAGAGGAAGTAAATATTTTAATATCAGATCTAACAGAGAGAAATCTCAGATTGTTAAACCAAGAATAAAGGGGACAAGGCTGATAAAATATTTGGCCAAAAAGTAAGAGCCAAAATTGCAAATAGGAATATACATTCCATAAAAGATAAAACTGAGACAATTATACATGAACCAGCTAAAATAATTAAATAATTTGAAGAATAATGGCAAAACTTCTATACTTCGCCTCTTATTTGGAAGTCTAGCTCTACACTGACAAAATATAGAAACACCTTTCTAACAAAATGTTATCTGCCCTGGTTGGAGTGTTCTAGGATCAAACAAGTGGAAACTGAAATATCTGTGGAAGAAATAGGCAAGGTCATAAAAAGTCAAAGCCCCTTGTCTATACATATTTAAGCAGTTTACTACAAAACATTTAAAAATATCCTACTTCTTCAAATATACAATATATTTAATATTCTTAAGGGAAAAACTTGCTGACTCTAGAGCTTAAAATAATAAGGACACATAAAACCTATGGACCCAAACTCCTGTGCCTCCTATAGATCCATTTCTTTAATAAACAATGGAATCAAACTGTTTTCTAAAATTATAGCCATACAATTAAATAAGGTACTGCCCCAGATTATTGATTGAGATCAGATGGGCAGGGCTGCCATCAGAAATTGTGGAGCCCAATACCAATGAAACAGACCCGGTGGATAGCTTATGTTTTTGAAGGCAAATGTAAAAATGCCCAAACTCCTGCGCCCCCCTTCAGTGTTGTGTCCTTGGCGGTCGCCTGTATTGCTCAGCCCTGGTTGTGATTCTGCTGCAAAGATGTAGTTTTTAAAGTAATTTTTTTTTTGCTTTGTCGGTTTTTTCTCCAACAAAATGTTGTCTTAACTTTTTAGATATACTCTTCTACCAGTCACCTATATTTTTTCTAAAATTGATGTTTCATGGCAGGCAGCTGCATCTTGCTCAAAATCTAAGATGTTAGTACAATTTATTGAAGATGCTTGAATTGGCCATATGGTAAGTATGTTTTCCAGTTTTTAAAATTATATATATCTGATGAAACATACATATTGCAGTCTGCTGTCTTTCTGTATGTTTTGGTTTTAATCTTTTTATTGTTTAGAAAATGTATGCTATTCAAAATCGGTATTTATATATTACTGATTTCTGCTGTAATTTTTTTTTTTAATATTTCAAGATGACAATCTGATCATAAAATACAATTTCAGAGGTACATCAAGTAAATTGCAACAGTTGCTCGAATGTTTTCTATGGGAACAATGATGCACTTATCTATTATTTGTACTTTAAACAAATTAACTGGGTTAAGGCAGGGATAAAGGGGCACACTTCCTTCCACAGTTGTCCAAACTGTGGAAGGAAGTGTGCCCATTTTTAGTCGAAGTATTGACAGCTTTATATGCCTTTCAGCTTAGATAGGAGAACATTTTAAGTATTCAAGTCTTCAATTATTAAATGAGGTATAGAGGAAATGTATAGAAAAAAATTGTTTGACAAGTTGACTCAGAGGCTTATGTTGGTCATGTTAGGGCTGTAGTGGGCATGAGGCTTTTATGTGTGGCATAGAGCTCTATATGAGGGGCATTGGAATTTATGTTATGAGCTGTAGGGCTGTGTGTGGTGGACAAGGGTTTTCTATGCACATTTTTTTTTACTTTTACTTTCTCACAGTACATAATATGTGTTTCCTTACAGACCTGCACACAGTTTACTCTTTCTCGCTCCCCCTCCTTCTTCCCACACCATGCTTGTTGACAATCTTGCAAACTAAAATAAAATTACTTACACAGCCCAGAATGTTAAGTGAAGCCATTTTAGCTGAGGGCACTTAAAATGCATGGATTATGTTTTTCAGGCCCTTACCCATTAGGGGTTCAAGTCGTTTTATTCCCAGCCAATAGAATCCATGGGGAGTGGTTTTAGTCACCTCATTAGGAACTCCCATGGGCTTCTAGATCTTTCCTTCCCGCGATTTCACGGATGCAGGAGCTCCCTGGAGACAGATAAGATCGTTTTATTGCTTATTCCTTTGTATTCTTTTCTTTCTTACTGCTTTTATCCTTTCCTCTGCCCATCTTTATTTCCTCACATCTCTCCCCCTTTACCTTTTTCACCTGATATCGTTTTTTCTCTCCCTATTTCTCCTCTCCATTCCCCTTCATCCCCCCTCCTCCCTCCACTTTTTATTTTCATTTCTCATTGCCCCAGTGATTATTATTAACATGTCCAGACCTAGAAGATTAGCGGGCCCTCCAGCACGTTTGGCAGTCGGGTTGCAGCTCCCGGCCGGGAGTCTGCGCCCGCCTGCTAGCTCTGACAGCTCTGCCCAGGCAAGTCAGGCGCTCGGCGCTCTGCCTGAGAGCGGACGTCCGATCGCTGTTGATCAGGCTGTGGGGGATTCCCCTGTTATCGGGTCTCGGCGGAGACCTGGGCAGGGGGGAGGGGCGGTCACCGCAGGTCCTGTGCACCAGAGCGGTCAGCGGCGCTGACCGTTTCTGGTAGCGATGGTGTTCCAGGGCAGCAGATAGAGCAGAGGAGGAGATCTCCTTCTCTTTCCTCTGTTAGGGCCAGCCAGACTCCTCGTTCCCCTCGTACACCACCTTCCAGCAGGGGAGGTCATAACACTTCCAGGGTAGGGGGGGGGAGGGTTGCAGGCCCTGGCTTCCTCTTATAGTTCCCCTGTGTGTCATCAAACTATTCCTGTCAGTGAGGCAGATTCAGTGTCACAGCAAGGCCCTGGTGATAAAATACATATTAGGCCCTGGTTGCACAGCAGTAGTGGGGATAGTATCTCCCTTCTTAACAGGATCCCTCCACTCATGCCTGATGGATGGATCAGGGGTAGAGGGCGCCCTCCGGTGGCTCATAATATTAGTCTCCAGCCTTTCATACCACCTCAACTATATGTACACTCATCCCCTCAAACCGTTCCCACTATACAGTATAATCTCGTATCTCCAATTCAAACTGCTAATGTTCCTCAGTAGGGCCTTTGATATAGCGGTTCCATTAATGTTGGGGGTCAGCCCCCGGCTCTGGTTCAGTCTGGGGGCTTTCAACAAATGGCAAACATAATGCATCGTCCATGGGTAAGATCAGAGAGAATGCAGGTAGAACCGTCCCAAGGAAACCCGCCCTCCTGGTCATTACCGTATCCTCCTACTAATACAGATAGGGTCCAGCATACCCCGCAGAATTGGATGGCACCTTATCCACCTCCTTATAGCCCAAGTTATGCCAATCAGCTGAATGCAAACATTACAAACATACCCGTCCCTGTTCATAGTACCCCCCCCTTTTATGGGGGTGCTTCTCAAGATTTGGCCCGTCCACCAGCCCCAGGTTTTGCTTTTAGTACACCTGTCCCAATAGAGTCGTTGAACAGTATTTCAGGATGTAGGGTTAACCAGTCGGTTGTGTCTGAAGTAGCTAACATCCATTCTATTTCAGTGACTGCAGCATCTGGTGGAGGGGTGCCCGCTCCATTGCCAGAAGTACTCACGGTGACGGGGAGCTCTTCCTTACAGTCAGAGTCAGCAGCGGATTCGGCCTCAAGAGGAGAAGCATAAACACAAGCACTCGCGTTACCAGGGACATCTGCGCAAGGAGGTGAGTGTGAATCTGTTTTGACACATCGCTCACATACACGTAGCCCTCCCTTAGCTAGCACTAGCGAAGAATCAGATGAGGAAGGTCAGGGTCCGCGCAAGCTTTTAAAAATCTTAACAGAGCATTTAGCGAAGCCTGCTAGGGTGACCCCTTCAGGCGTAGCACCACCCACAGCGCTAGGAGGTCCTATGGTACGGTGCGATAATACAGCCTTGTTAAGAGGCGTGCGTCGCAGTTCAAAGGATAGGATAGATAAAGGGTACTATGTCGATTTGTTTATGCTCACCTCTGCAGCCAAAAAAGAATTGCTGGCTGCCTGTGGGAAGGGAGGAATGGGTGAAGAAAATTACAGAACTTTCCCAAACTGGTTGAGGGGGTATTGTATATTCGCTGCCATTCGGGTTTAAGGACGTAGAGTCATGGATGGCGCTGATGCTGCTAACCAAGATTCTATCCCTTCTTTGGTACCTAGGTTTCAGAGCCAGGGGAGGTGTAGTACTCCCCAAAACAGTAAGAACAGATGTTTTGCATATAACAATGCCTCGTGCGGAAGGGGTGACTCTTGTAGATATAGGCACGTATGCTCCAAATGCCGAGGCAGTCATCCAGCTAAGGACTGTACCAGGCAGTCATCAGGAGTGGGCAGGGGCCGCGGAGCGCCAGGAGGTGCTAACTAAGGGGCCATCCCCTATTAAGTTAAAAGTTCTGGATAAGTGGCTTAGTTTTTTCCCAGATGTTGTTCAAGCCGAGTGTCTATCCCAAGGTTTTCATTATGGTTTTCAGCTCCCAGTAGTAGGAGAAATTAGGTCTTCGTCGGGCAGGAATCTGAAGTCAGCAATCTTGCTTCCTGAGGTGTTGAAGGATAAGGTTATGAAGGAGGTTAACTTGGGTCGTATGATTGGGCCTTTTAATTCCCCCCCAATTCCTGATTTGATAATTTCCCCTGTAGGAGTTGTCCCTAAGAAGGCTGCGGGTAAATACCGCTTAATACAGCATTTATCTCATCCTCCCGGTTTTTCAGTTAACGACGCAATAGATGCTAGCTTCAGCTCGGTCAATTACCAGTCCTTTGAGGAGGCCTTGGCTTTAGTTAGGGACTTTGGGCAAGGGGCTTTATTGGCCAAGTTAGACATTGAATCGGCATCTAGACTGCTGCCGCTTCACCCGGAATCTTTCAGATTCATGGGCTTTAGGCTACAGGACGGTTTCTACATTGATCGCTGTCTCCCCATGGGGTGCTCAGTGTCATGCGCCCTTTTTGAAAAGTTTAGTTCATTCCTGCATTGGTGTGTACAAGCAGGAACGGGTCATCAAGGAATCGCCCATTATTTGGATGATTTCTTGTTCATAGGTCCCCCTTCATCTTCAGTGTGTGCAGACACGCTTTTTTCAGCTACGGCGTTGTTCACAATCATGGGGGTCCCAGTGGCGCATAACAAGACTGAGGGGCCTAACATGTTTGTCATTCTTGGGCATAGAGATAGACACCATTGCAGGTTGTTGTCGTTTGCCTGAGGAAAAGATAAACAAGTTGGGGGCAGCGGTTTCTGAGGCGATTAGTTCACAGGGTAGCTCCTTGCGTCAAGTTCAGTCTCTTCTTGGATCACTCAATTTTGCATGCAGGGTGATACTGATGGGACGTATTTTTTCTATAAAACTGCAAATGGCCACATCAGGCTTAAAAAGGCCTCATGCCAGAGTATGCCTATCGGTGGAAATAAAGGGAGATTTGAGAGTATGGGCCACATTCTTGCAGTCTTTTAATGGAGTGCGGATATGGCCTAAGAGACAAGTCTCGAATGTTTTGTTGGAATTACACACAGATGCCTCTGGGGCGAATGGTTTTGGGGTGATTTTTCAGGACAAGTGGTGTGCAGCCCCTTGGCCTGAGGGGTGGCGTCAGAGCGGTTTGGTGTCAAATTTGCTGGTTCTAGAGTTATTCCCAATAGTTTTAGCCATTGATCTATGGTGTCAGAGGTTAGCGGGCCAGAATGTTGTTTTCTGGTGTGATAACCTTGGGGTTGTGCAGGTGATCAATCGCCAGAGCGCTACATCATTGCCAGCAGTGAACCTGTTATGTAGACTTGTTCTGAAATGTTTGGAAAATGATATCATTTTCCGGGCCAGACAGGTACCCGGAGAGGTGAATAAGGTGGCAGATGCGCTTTCGCGTTTCCAATGGTGCCGCTTTAGGGAGCTAGCTCCTTTGGCTCAATTAACCGGCATCCCTTGTCCTTTCTATGCATGGCAGTGGGTCGAGTCGGAATGATCGAGTTGGCGGAGTCATCTTTGGCGCAATCCACAAGACGAGCATATCAGTCAGCGTGGAGTCAGTGGGAAGCTTTCTTGCAATCCAGGGCCCCAAGTACATCAGGTCAGGCAGAGGAGATTTTAGAGTTTATGTGGGAAAAATATAACATGGGTGTTAAAAAGGCGACCATGGCCTCAGCATTAGCAGACATTTCTTTCATGGCTCAATTACATTCAAAAGTTGATCCCACAAGAGGTTTTATTATTTCCAAGGCTATGAAAGGGTGGGCTAGAACCCGCCCTTCGGTTCCTGACTCTAGGCGTCCTATTACGGTTCCCCTGCTTAGGCAATTGATTGTGTCGCTTGCGGAGGTCACTTCTAGCTCCTATGAGTCCACTTTATTCAGCGCAGCTTTTTCAATGGCGTTTCACGGAGCGTTTAGAATTAGCGAACTTGTGGCTAAATCGAGAGTTTCTCTAGGTACAGCCCTTTTGGGAAAATATACTTTAGTTTCTAGTACACAGGTCTCCGTAAAAATTGCACGATCCAAACCGGATCAGTTTAGTAGGGGTCATTGGGTCACCTTGTCTCCTTGCATTGATACGACTATATGCCCGGTGGCTTGGGGTACTAAGTTTGCAGGAATAAGGCCTAGGGATAGCGAGGCTTGGTTAGTACACATTGATGGGTCACCTTTGTCTAAGTTTCAGTTTAATGCCATTTTTAAAAGTGCGGTGATAAAGGCGGGTTTAGACCCAAAATTTTATGGAACTCATTCGTTCCGTATTGGAGCAGCTACAGCTGCTGCCATAGGAGGGGCCTCCGTACCCGATATTAAATTGTTGGGGCGATGGAAGTCCGATAATTATAAAAGGTACATTAGACCTTAATGTGGTTATATGCTCATGTTTTTGCATATGTTATTTTTCTATTGCCTACACTCTGCTCCTTGTCTTTACTGTTATCTTTCTGGTCCTTGCCCCCTTCCCCTCCTTACTCCTCCTCCCTCCCCCTTTCCTCTGTAATCCAGGGCGACAGCTGCTTGCCGTGTTCAGCGGAGGCATGGAGGGATTTTTTCCCAATTTCTCCTACGGATTAAGGCCTGATTAGTGGTGAGCCTCCGGGGTTTTTTGGGTTGGTTCACCTTCATCTGGGTTACCGTTCCTTTACCTTCTTTTCTTAATTAAACCTGTTTAGGTTGGTACTATTATTGTTCTATCATGGGGTGTTAAACCGTATGGGTTTGTACCTCATAGCTTATGTTAAACCATGTTTGGTTGGTATGTTTGCATGTTGGTGATATAAACCACACAGTGGTTGGTAGTCAGGCATAGAGCCATAGAATTTAATATATTGTCATGTTGGTGTAACATACGGTAAACCATGACTTAATTTCCAACTTCCTGTTAAACCTCTAAAGGTTGGTATGTTTACAAGGCACGTATAAGGCGTCATATCGCATCCCCATTGAGCATATATATCTCTTAGTATCATTCCCCCTCATCAGGGGGGTCCAAGTAATCCTTATATTGGTGTCCCCCTTAAAAAATAGTCAGATAGGTTGGTATTTATAGCCTCACACATATAGTTTCCCTCTCTTTAGCTAAAGCAATTTGTATTCATCAATTGGCCATATTAGGTTTCTTAGTTATAATATAAGCAGTTCTAGCATAAACATAGTCGTATAAACCGGTTGGTTGGTCCGTTCCTCTCCCCCTGTCCCACATTTTCATACGATGTTGGTATTAAACCTTTTTGGTTGGTTTCAAAAGATGGACAATTGTTTAAAGTATCCCGGGATTGGGGTCATTGCTCTTTAGAGCTGGTGTGCCTTGGGTTATGTATACATATAGGAAGTAAAAAGTAACGGTCACGGGGCCTGTTTTGACCCTGGTTTATACTCAGGGAATATTTTGGAATATTTGTGCTACTCCAGATCACCAATTCTTTCTATCTTCGGTTTACAGGCCTGAAGATAAACATTTGGATAATGGGACACTCATTTGTGTATTGGGCTTCAAAACATCATTTGGCGAATGAGTGGTCTAATTTCCCATGCCCGCTGGATATAAAATGGATGGGGAAGAGGGGCCTTTGTTGGTCATCCCTGGTTCCTTGGCTAGAAGAGGAATTGGCAAAATCACAACCTCCGGATATTCTTGTTTTACACCTTGGGGGGAACGATGTGGGGAAGACAAAATCATTGGCCCTCATAATAAGCATTAGAGAAGATTTACGTGCTATTCGGGCACGATGGCCTACAATTATTATTTGTTGGTCCAACATTATCCCTCGTCTATCCTGGAGGTTTCCCATTCGCCCATCTACACTTACAAGATTATTAAGAAAAATTAATAGCGGGGAAATTGGTCAGAGAAGTGGGGGGGGGTAGAAATTTTCCACCCATCCATTAAGGCGGATAATACACACCTGTTCCGGCCGGATGGTGTTCATTTGAATAAAGAGGAGGTGGGGTTTTTCATCAGGGAGATTTATGAGCAATTAGGTTCGTGGTTTTTTTTGTTCTCGTGGTGGCGGGCTGGGAACCCGTTAAAGGGTACCAGCTATGGTAGGAGAGCAGTGCAGTCAACGACTAGTCACAACGGTGGTTAGGATATTTGTTTATTCTGGAAGGGTCATTTATTGAAATCTATATTTAAAAAAGGGAGTTTGTGTGCAAGGGTTTTGTCTGGGTATTTTCGACAAGCAGTGATCGCATTTAGAACATTGCAGCTTGGAATGCAAAAAAAATCTGCCATGGCATCATCTGAAGCAAGCCCGCTGGATTAATTAAACAACAAAGAAAATTTAGTGTAACGTGCAAGAGATAAAAATGTTGAAACGCTACGCACACACTACATTTTAAACTTTATACAGCAGGCATTATAAAGAGTGAAGAGGCAGTAACAATCCAATGTCATTAGATAGACAGAGGCATCAGTAGATATTTAGACAAGTAGATACCCAATTGTAAAGAACTGCCAAATTTGCTGTCACTATATAAATAAATGAGGATGCTGAAAGATGAAGGTGAACTGCAACCATCCTAGGAAAAGTGAAAAATTAGCCACAAAATACATTGCCAGAGTATTCATCAGTTGCCAAGAGCACAAGAGCATGGCTTTCAATACCTTGCAACTATATAAATAAATGAGGATGTGTTCCCAGTTGGAACTATGGGTTCGGGTTGCAGTGGATTAAATAACATGTGACACTCAGATTGTCTAACAGGTATATAGTTTATTTGATGTAAAGAATTAATATAAAGAGTAAATATAATACAAAGTTAGTATACTACAAAGAGTAAATATAAGAAAATACTTTCTAACAGATCATCCAGGTCACCAGGTTGCCCTCTGTACTGTGTGGCGGACACAAAGATGTTCTACGTATTGTGTGGTGGACACAAGGGTGCCCTCTGTATTGTGTGGTGGACACAAGGGTGTCCTTTGTATTGGGTTGTGGACACAAGGGTGCCCTCTGTATTGTGTGTCAGACACAAGGGTGCTATTCTCTATATTTTCTCTGGTCACTTATTGCTCTGCTTTCCATATTTCAAGTACCTATACATTTTCCAACAATCCAGGATCCAGACAAGAATCCAGTACCAGTTTGTGAAAACTGCAATAACAGGTAGGTGAGAGCAACACTATTTTAATACATAATATGTCATGTCTAAAGAGGCGCAGCCACACTCCATTTTTTGCCATGCCCCCATCACTATGTGAACACACCCTCTTTGACAATGCCACACATCTCTTCTCCTACTGTGTGGCGGGGCGAGGGGCGCGGATAATTGCTGTACTTGGGCCTCAAATTCCTCTTGGCGGCCCTGGGCAGAAAAATCATTGCCTTGTGATAAGCTTCGTCCAAACCTGGAGCAACGGGCACTGCATGAGACTTGCAGCGGAGGCAGTTCTCAGACATGGTGCACTCACTCTGACAGCAGAGCTGTGTCTCAGCTGGTAACAGGCAGCCAGGCTGCGCTGCTTTTTAAATTAAATTATTGGTGCCTTCTGAATGGATGTGGGGGACATGCTCTTAGCCCCATTTCTCCTATCTCTGTGCTACCCAGGCAGGGGCTGGGAGAGGGAAGCCCAGGGGGAACACAGACGGCCGCATCACATGACACGGGATGCGGCCGCTTGTGCGCTGACGCGGCCGCATCTCATGTCATCAGATGCGGCCGCGGGTAAAAAGGTGATATATTGCATCCGGGGGCGGCCGGCTGGGCCTACCCCCCGGCCCTAATTGCGGTCTGACTGAGCGGCCCGGGGGGGCGCTGCCTTCCTGCCCCCGGGCCAGCCCGCCCCTGGTGCTACCGGTTCCTGCTCATAAGCCTTTACTACATTGAGTTGTCCTGGGGGCATTCGAGTACCCGTGAGTGCGTCCAACTGTACGGGAAAGGCGGCTGCTGTAGGTGAAGACAATAAGAAAAGGAAATCCCGCACTGTGCTGCACCACACCAAATAAACACAAATCACAGCTGCAAAGCAAGGCCAATTGCTAGCCCCTAATCAATTCTGTCTTTGATAAAGTCTGGGTTCAACAGACGAAATGTGTCAGTTTTTACATTGGTATCACTGTTTCAGTTATCTGATATTGGACTCATTTTATATTACACTGGTACCAGTTTTAGTCACTCCAGGATTTATGTGCCCCAATTGTTCTAATTGGAACTTGCAACCAATGCTGAAATCAATCTCAACAGTTTTTTGCATGTGAAGACCTACTCACATTTGCTAATACTAACCTCACTGATGGCGAGGAAACATAGTGCTGTGCTTTTGGGTAATACTCTCTAACGGTTGTGGACAGAGCACCAGGACGGAGTCATAAGCTGGGAGCTGCAGCATTGGAACCATCAAAACAGTTAAGTGAGTTATATAATTTGTTTCCTATGCAAGTCCTTTGCCAGTGACATTCCATCAGGATCTGGATGTGGAATACCATTAATATACCAGCATTACTTTGACTGCTAGATATCTTCCAACTTATGGGCCGATTTGCTGGATATCTTGGAGGGATTTTATTGTTAATTTTATTTTGATTATACCTTTATTTGAACTGCCATATATTTACTAGTTACATGGAAATACTCATCAATTTAGTCTGTTTATAGACACCATTTCTGATTTCATTTATACAGCTTTTAATCCCAGTGTTTTTTAAATATTTTGTTTCAATTACCAATTTATGAGGCCTATGTATTATATTTATTGAGACATTAAAATATATATATTTATATACTATTTTATCTAGTTTTATGTATCCTGCCATGGTTTCCTTTGATTTTTCTAGTTAAGATCACACCTGTATATATCACTATTCAGCGCTGCTTTTTCTTTTTGGTCTGTAGGTGAAAATCTCTCCTACTAGTTCTAAAAGCTTATGACAGTTACTAGGAAGCTGTAACATCGTAAAAGATTATGTACTGGGACCAGTGGTGTAATGGCAATTTGACCTTCCATTGTTTGGTTTTGCTATTGGTTGTTAGCTGCCTTGCATTGCTCTCTCCACCACCATCTTTGTTTGAATAAGAACTGACCTTTTGCCAAATTTACATTGGTGTCCGTGTGGTTGTTTTTTTATTCCATTACAGTAATAGTAAGTCTAAACATGCGAAGGAGGTTTGGGTGCAATAAAAAGGAAATATCAACACTATTCAGTTTATTATTTTTTGAACTGATCCATTATTAAGAAAGCTCGCAGCAGGCCAATATT
The DNA here is from genome assembly GCF_038048845.1 of Mixophyes fleayi. NCBI lineage: Eukaryota > Metazoa > Chordata > Amphibia > Anura > Limnodynastidae > Mixophyes > Mixophyes fleayi. The sequence continues at coordinate 11,671 of NW_027446278.1, read as the reverse complement.
GGTGAAAATTGGCACTGTTATGATGGGATCATTCGAAAATACACTGGAAATGGCTAGAAATTAATATTAATGCTATAAATAGTAATATAGGAGAAAGGAGATTCATATGCATTACTACCAGGCTCTACCCATTCATATCATGGACTATGAGACACAACTGTTAGCCCAAATTAGATGCTCTCTTATTTATATCACAAGTAATTGTTATCTAGAATACAAGGAGAATTTCCCTTTTCTGTTTGCTAATATGAAATTAGCAGTTGATCTTCTAGTTTAAAAGGTTGGTGTTGACCAAAATAAACACACAACTGGACATTTTAGAATTTCGAATACATGTATATGTTCCAAATGAGGTTCTATGACAAATACAGAAATTTCCAATCTCCAAATATGAGGGCAGATGTCTCCCTAATATAAGTACTATTAAGCCACCAGTAAAAGGGTAGCTATTTTGGTGCTACTTACTGTGCTAATCTGAAAGCACGAAGGTCCGATGATGTGGCAAATATACTATTAATGCTAATATATTAATAAACATTTAATAAACTACCTACATTATCACACAAGGTTGATATCAATTTAAACCCACTCTTAGAAAGATAATTCTATTTCAATATCTGATCTATTTGCTTTGATTACCACAGCTTAATACAGGTAAGAATGAATATTATATCACATCATTTCAAGAAAGAATTTCCACAAAGTCTCATTAAGGATCATATGTATTCTTATTAACAATAGATATTTTCAGTAACAGTATTTACTAGAGATGGGCGGGCTCGGTTTCCCGAGATCCGAACCCACCTGCCCGTTCGGTATCGAAATCAAGGCAATACGTCATCGTGACGTATTCGTATTTCTGAGCTCGGTTCTCGCGAGATTTGAAAAGCATAAATGCCCACCTCCACAGCAATCCATCGCCATTTGACTGAGGGAGAGAGCAGAGTTAGGTCACAGGCTGTATTAGAGTAGGGACAGAGCAATAAATGTACACTTTATTCTTTGTATTATTCTTTCATTTCTAATCTATTAAATTCTATTATTAATTCAAATTCTATGGTGTCCTATATTCCCCAGTGTGAAACACTAATTTTTCTGGCTGTCAAAAAAAGTCATATTTGTCAGCAGTATCTATCTAATACAATTTTTTGCACAAAAAGTGCTTTGGGGTGTCTTATATTCCCCAGTGTGAAACACTAATTTTTCTGGCTCACAAAAAAAGTCATATTTGTCAGCAGTATCTATCTAATACAATTTTTTGCACTACAAGTGCTTTGGGTGTCCCATATTCCCCAGTGTGAAACACTAATTTTTCTGGCTGTCAAAAAAAAGTCATATTTGTCAGCAGTATCTATCTAATACAATTTTTTGCACTACAAGTGCTTTGGGCTCATTAAAATGGATTCAAAGCAGTCCACATATGAGCAGAATCAGCATGCAGGTACTGGCACCAGTCCTGATGGTAGTGTTCCCAGTATGTCATCTGGTAAAGCCTATGTAAAAGTACATAGTCTTTTTAAATGAGGGAAAAAAAAACATACAAATTTTTTTTTACTGTGTTGAAGCGAAAAAGAAGTGTAACTGAGGAAAAGCTAACTGCCGATCAAAAAAAAATCCCAACATGCCATTCTACACACGCAGTGGCAAAGAAAGAGTGAGCCCTTCGCCTTTCTCTATTAGTGGCAGATTGAAAAATGTTATTGAGCCTTCTTCTTGTATGGTCACTCGTGGCCAAGCAAGACCAAGTAATTTGGAGTCTAACAGTGGTGCACAACTACTGTTACGCGTCAAAGCCGAGCTGCAAGAAAACAGTAAGGCATTAGAGGATAATATATGCTCTGAATCAGAAATGACAACAAGCCCTGTGGAGAGTCCATCCACCAGTGGTATGTCTAATTGTGAGCATTCTGTTAGTGTACCCATAAAGAAGGGCCCTTTCAGCAGTTCTGGTGATGTGTGCCTGAACAGCCCGAGTGTAGCCGGTGATACACCAAGTGAGGATGACACTTTGGAATTAGAAGAGGATGAGGGGGAGAGTTGGGCAGTCAACGAGGGCGCTGATGAGGATGCGGTTGATTGTGTAAGTCCTGCACCAGTGGCAGCAGGGTGGCACCAATTTGCACTTTCCAAATACAAGCAGGGCTGACCACAACAGTTTGACATCTGGGTTGGTTTGAAGGATTTGACAAAAAAATGTGTGACCTTGCCCATAACTCCAACCAATCCTACTATTAACATGCAAAGGATGGTGGAGGGCCTAGCAGGGATTAAACTGTATTTTTCCTAATTTGCACTAATAAGGTTTGGGTGTAATATACGCCCAAAGACGAGTGCTCAATTACTAAGAGTCATTGATGAAGAGGAAGACAAGCAGGCTTGTCTATAGAATTTGCAGGCACATTCTACTGCGTTATATAGGTAACACTCCATTGCTAATTGCTGAAATAGAAATAATAGGGCTGACAGTCTCTGTCTAAATCTGCAGTTACATTTTATTGTACCATAGCTCACTCAGAAACAGGAGAGGTGGCAGGGTTCAGTGCTAATCTTCCTCAAACAATACTAATTCATCCCACCATCATAGAAGTCTGTGTACTATGATGTAATTGCGATAATGGCCTTCCAAATGGAATTAGTAGTTCATTTTAGGGCAGAGCTGTCATGATTTTTGGGCAATTTTTTTACAGCAGAGCAAATATCAAAATGTTGTGCGGACTCATCTGCATCACCACTGGGTGTCTTGGGAAAGCAATTTTTTTTACAACAAGCAGTTGCCAGAGATACTGAAGGAGAAGACATCCAAACAAGATGTTGATAGCTCTTGGATCCTTGCTAAGCAAATTAAGTATTTAATCTACAATTAAAATAAAGTTAGCACATTTACTTTGTTTTATTTCACACGTTAAATTTCTGTAGCTCCTTGTCAAAATGTATTATTAAGGCAATCGCTTGACTCAAGCTAACCGTGTCTGCATTCTCTTCACAGGTAACTACTTCGCTGGACTAAAGTACATTCCCCTCACATGCTAGTCTTCTTGCAGCTGCTGCATTCTCCTACATGCTGTTGCAGAAACCAGAAATTGACCCTAAATATTTGGGGACACAAACAGCATCTCCTGCATGTCATTTTTTAAAAGTTCTGTAACACCAAGTTGATTGTGTGTGCAAAACAGGAAATGTGATGGAATTCAACCCCGCTGCAATGCTTAAACAATATTGGGGTTGTAATCAGAAATGACATATCCTCAGGAGAGCCAAAGCAGTATTAGCCATGTTTCAATGACATCCCTTAGTTTTTGGAACAGATTGTCAGCTGTATGCCTCTTAGTGAAGCTGCTGATACACAGAGTAGCCTACTTCTGAAAAATGTGATGTACTTGGGTACATGCTGCTGCTGTCTCTGCTGGTGAAGGCGAATGACCAACCTAGTGGGCTGTCACAGTCATATAATCTTTACTTTGCCCAGTTCCGCTTGCCCACATATCTGTGGTTAAGTGTACAGTGGGTAGAATGGCAATTTGTAGCCCAATAGTTATATTTTTATCAACTTTCTGGTAGAGGTGAGGAATAGCTTTTCTAGTAAAATGGTGTAGTGATGGAATTTGGTAATAGGGACAGAAGACCTCAAGTAACTGTCTAAAATCTGCTGCATTAATAAAGGACATTGGACGCAGATCTAATACTAGCATAGTCCTTATGGCGTCTGTGATCCGCTTTGCGACTGGGTGACAGATTTCATACTTGCTTCCTCTTGCAAAGAATTGTTTAACTGTAAATTATTGGTTCTGGGGGTATTGATGATGAAGGTGTTGGAGGTATAGATTACAGGTGCTGGGATGTAGATGAGAGAAGGGAGGCAGATGATGCCGGACTGCTTGTTGTTATTTTTTTTAACCTAAGTTTCTGATTTTCCCAACAGCTTTCCAAGAACTCGCTAAAAAATTACGTAACATGCATGAGGATCCCAGATGGTTAAGGTCCCTACCTCTAATGAGTGTGGCTTTAAAAATGCTACAAATGGCTAGACAACTGTTGTCAGGATTTGTGTAAAAATAATTCCACACTTAAGAGGTGGATTTTTGGTCTTATGACCAGGCATGACAATGGCTTTTTTCTTATCACTGGCAAGAACTGCAGCAATTTTTCTTTGAAAGTGTATGAAAATCATATTGTGACCTAGGAGAGGGTCACAATTGAATGGAAATGACTGGAAATTAGTGTTAGTGAGGTTAATAATAATGTAGGTACAAAATAAAACCTAAATTATGTTATTTTAGCCATAAAAAACATAATTTTTTTTAACAAATTGCAAAACAAAACCAAACAAAATCAAAACCAAAACCAAAACTCGCAAAGGCGGTTTGGAAAAACCCCAACCAAAACCAAAACACAATGGTAATCCAGATCCAAAGCCAAAACCAAAACACGGGGGTCAGTGAGCATCTTTAGTATTTACTAGGGATGTGCACCGGCCACTTTTCGTGTTTTGGGTTTTGGGTTCTGATTACCTTCAGGTTTTGGGTTCTGATTGGTTTTGCCAAAACACCCCACTCAAGGTTTTGGTTCTGATTTTGGGTTTTGGGTTCTGATTTTTTTTTAAAAAAGCATAAAAAGTGCTAAAATCCATATTTTTGGTTTTTTTTTCACTCCTACACTATTATTAACCTCAATAACATTCATTTCCACTAATTTCCAGTCTATTGTGAACACCTCACACCTCACAATATTGTTTTTAGGCCAAAAGGTTGCACCGAGGTAGCTGGATGTCTAAGCTAAGCGACACAAGTGGGCGGCACAAACACGTGGCCCATCTAGCAGTAGCACTGCAGTGGCAGACAGGATGGCAGTTTGAAAAACTAGGCCCCAAAGAGCACATAATGCCAAAAAAAGAGATGCAAGATGGAATTGTCCTTCGGTCCTCCCACCCACCCTTATGTTGGTGAAATAGGACATGCGCACTTTAACAAACCAATCAGTTCAGCGACAGGGCCTACAAAACTGTGGCTGAAATGATTGGTTCGTTTGGACCCCCACAAAACGAGCTGGCAAAGAAAAAAAAGAGGTGCAAGATGGAATTGTCCTTGGGCCCTCCCACCCACCTTTATGTTGCGGAAAAGGGACATGCACACTTTAACAAACCAATAATTTCAGCGACAGGGCCTACAAAACCACTGTGGCTGAAATGATTGGTTTGTTTGGGCCCCCACACAAAAAAAGCAATTCATCTCTCCCTGTACAAAGTAAACTGGCTCTACTGAGGCAAGATGTCGTCCTCATCCTCATCCTCTGATTCCTCGCCCCCTTCAGTGTGTACTTCCTCATCCTCACACATTATCAATTCATCCCCGCTGGACTCCACAATCACAGGTCCCTCTGTAGTCCCTGGAGGCCATTGCTGGTCTTCATTGAAGAATTGATAATTAATTTTTATGAACATCATCTTCTCAACATTTTGCGGAAGCAACCTCCTTCGCCGCTCACTGACCAGGTTCCCCGCTGCACTTAAAACTCTTTTGGAGTACACACTGGAGGGGGGACAACTCAGGTAAAATAGAGCCAGTTTGTACAGGGGCTTCCAAACTGCCTTTTTATCCTGCCAGTAAAAGTAAGGACTGTCTGACTCCTCTACTAGGAGATTGGGCATCGACCTTGGCAGACAATGTTGATGGCATTTCATCGTCTATGTCATTACTAGTGGCAGCAGCTTCAGCATTAGGAGGAAGTGGTTCTTGATCTTTCCCTACTTTATCCTCCAAATTTTTGTACTTCATTATATGCAGCACAAGAGAGCGTACCCCTAAACCACACACACCCGGCAAAGGCTTTACAAATTATATGTAGTTAGATTGAATGTAGTTAGATTGCAGTAGCAATTTTTTTAGACTGCAGGAACAGTGAACGTAGTTATATGTTGCAGTACAAATTCCTTTATACTGCAGGAACAGTGAACGTAGTTATATATTGCAGTACTAATTCTTTTATACTGCAGGAACAGTGAACGTAGTTATATATTGCAGTACTAATTTTTTTAGACTGCAGGAACAGTGAACGTAGTTAGATTGCAGTACCAATTTTTTTATACTGCAGGAACAGTGAACAAAGTTATATATTGCAGTACTAATTTTTGTAGGCTGCAGGAACAGTGAACGCAGTTATATATTGCAGTACTAATTCTTTTACACTGTAGGAACAGTGAACGTAGTTATATATTGCAGTACTAATTCTTTTATACTGCAGGAACAGTGAACGTAGTTATATATTGCAGTACTAATTTTTTCATACTGCAGGAACAGTGAACGTTGTTAGATTGCAGTACTAATTTTTTTAGACTAAAGAGACAGTGAACGTTGATATATAGCAGTACCAATGGACTTAGCAGGACAGATCACAGGACACAGCACCACTGGACTCAGCAGGACAGAGAGAGGAGGTGTTTTGTTTCAGCTCTGACTTCCAGAAGCCTGCAGGGTAAAGTTCTGTGCCTAGCCCAGCCTTGATGGAGGATCCTGGGGGGGGAGTGGAGGAGAGCCCCCAGGCTTCTGGGCCTATGGAGTTATGTATGGAGAATAATACTACCAGCCGGCCTGATATCAACCGGGCCACGGATCTGGTCCCTCCAACTGAAGGGGTTTCCCCGGGATCTGTGGATGTGTTTTCCCTAAGCATGATGGAGGAGATGGACGTACACCCAGGGCCTAGTGAACTTACCAGGCCTAAGCTATCCCGTATGAAGTCTAATACGGGGGGGCAGGAGGTGGAGATGTGTACCCTGACTCCAGTGAGGCAACTGGGGCCCCGGGTGAAACTGTCAGCGGGGTTGAACATGCAGCCGTGTGTGGACCTGGAAACCCTGCAGCCTGTGCTGATACAACAGGCTAGGGGAGAATCCTCCCGTACGGGACCCAGGATGGGGTCTGGAGGGGCCCGGGAGATCCAGGCATCTTACTCTGTGATGCAACAGGAGTCGGGATCGGGTGAGGTGGAGGACGGGCCTAATATGGTGGTGGATCCGGCAACAGTGTGTCTGCCCGATTCGGAGGACAGTGAGCCAGATGAGATGGAGATTGGTGCTCAGATCAAGACACTGGAACTGGAAATCAGCGGTCTTGACAGACTTATCACTAAAAAGAGAAAGAAAAGGAATCGCGCTTTTAGCCGCGACAGAGCGATGTACTCGACGGAGATTGAAGAGCTAGCCGAAACCCTGAAAGAAAAGGAAGAATTGCTGGTTAAATTAAAAGTGATTAAACAGGCAACGCTCCTAGAAGACTCAGCGCCGCTGCCTCCAAACATGGCGGCCGGGTCGCAGGAGGTAACCGAAGATGGCGGTCTCTACAGCGAGATCCGTGTGTTGGAGGGTGAGCAAAGGTCGGTGAAGGGCCAGGTAGGAACCGAAGGTGTCCCCGGTGGGTGTACAGTGCGGGCTTCTGTAGGGGGGACCGTATTGTATTCCCAGCCGCCCGCGGCTTTTCCGGAAGATATCGGAAGTGACAAATCGGCCCAGAGACCGGTAAGCTCCATGATCCCTTCGGACTCAAAGAATGTTAAGATTAATGTAATAAAAGCAATACCTAGCGGTAATGTGGCAGCAGCTGAGGCGGGGTCTGATCCAGGGAGTACCAGGGTGGTAGCCTGTGACACAGCAGCTGTGCTGTCCTCCGTGGCGCAGTCTCGCTGTCGGCCTGACCCAGCGATCCCGATCAGTACATCCGTTGCTGACAATGCTAATGCTACTGATAATGCTAATATTATTGATTGTGCTAATGTAGCTGATAATGCTAATATTACTGACAATGCTAATGTCACTGGTAATGCTTGCGTTACTGATAATGCTAATATTATTGACAATGCTGGTGTAGTTATCAATGTTATTGACATGCTAAAATTGCTGATAATGCTAATGTCGCAGATAATGTTGATGTTACTGATAATGCTAACGTAGCTATTAATGTTACTGACAATGCTAATATTGCTGATAATGCTAATGTCGCAGATAATGTTAATGTTACCGATAATGCTAATGCTACTGATACGGTTGGAGTAGTTAAAAATGCTGTCTCGGTGTGTACAGATGAGAGGGTGGTTGCGATTGAGCATAAGGAGCGGGGGGGTAATTTGAGGAGTGAACTCAGCCCGACTCAGGCCAAAATCATTGATACTACATATGGTCCCTTATGCATAACAGACAGAGCCAGGAAAGCGGCTGCTTTAATAGAAAGTGCGTCTAAGACTATGCCTAACATGTTGGTTGGTGGTGATGTACTAGTGAGCAGTTCTGGAGTCTGTATGACAGCCTCAGAAGAGGCAGGCCCTTCATCGCGTCAAAACTTGTGGGGGGGTAGCAGTCTTAGGGTACAGGGAGATATTGTTGTCCAGGGCTCGATTATGAGGTCAAAAGATCCTCTCCCGGGGCCAAGTACAAGTTCTCTCCCGGGGTCAGGCCAGGTAGATCCAAGTTCCCTCCCGGGGCCAAATACAAGTCCTAAGAGTCCTCTCCCGGGGCCAAGTATTCACCCAGGGCTGATGTCATATGCGGGTGCAGTATCTAACTTAGGTTTAAGGCCCAGTATGAATACCCAGAATATAGGGCCTGGCCCAACGGCGGCTCAGCCTTTCAGGCGTCGCAACGTTGTACAACTAAAATATATGGGGAAAGACCCCCCTAACACACCAGATTTTTTAAAAGTTTTCCTAGAGTCATTTAAGTTTGTCCCAGCGGATCTCTTTGCCTGCATCCACCCTGTTAACACTGCGGAGTATGATGTAAGCTTCGTGTCATATCAGGGCCTGCAGACTTTCTGGAGCAGGTGGGGTGGGTGCAGGTCGAGAGATCCATGGGTTAATTATAAGGCTATCGCCATAACTCGCCAGGAGCGAGTTAAAATTACTATATTGGTAAGAAACGAGTCTATACCAGCAGCGGACCTTGGGTTTTGGGTGGGGAGATTTGCAAAGATGGTTTCGCCTCTGGTCAAAGTGCCAGACCCAAGTCATGGCATCTGGGGTGGCGGATGGTCCACCACAGTAGATCTAAAATGCACGGAGGCTGGCCTAGTACACTTGCCGTCCGCGGCTTTCATTGGTCGTGATAGGATCCAATGTTTCTACCCAGGCCAGCCGAGGATGTGCCACAGATGTGGGGACTTCCGCCACCTCAGTGCCAACTGTCCCCAACAAAAGTGTGGGCATTGTGGGGGCATGGGCCACGAAACCAGGACATGCAACCAAATCAGGTGCAATTTATGTGGCACAATAGGCCACCCCTTCAGTAAGTGCCCCCATGCGGCTCATAACGCCGCGGTTACAGATGAAGAAATAATGAGGGCAGTCGAGGTGGTAGAAAATGTGGAACCAGTGGAGAAACCGGCAGAACCCATGGAAAGTCCTGCTCCTCCGCCAAATCCCCCGCCCCTTGTAACTAAGTTATCAGTACCTTCGATGGCCAAAGTTCAGACAAATGAATGGTCCAGGCAAAAGAGCAAAAGCAAGAAGAAGGGTACGGGGAAGGAAGGGTTAGTTCTATCAAACAGGTTCCAGTTCTTGTCAAGCGAGGAAGAAAGTATGGAGGAGGGAGAGATTAGGGTGAATAGGGAAGGTGCTTTAGTCCAAGTAACCAGGCAAAATAGGAAATCACAAAAGTCAAGGGACCTGCCTTTAGGGGAGATAGCAAAAATAAAGAGAAAGACCAGTGTCAGGAAAACTGCTAGGCACTATTTGAAGGATAAGGTGACAACCCCATCTGGGCCTCCTTCCGTAGAAGACCTAGTTCCCCCCTTGATACAGGATCCCCCCCCCTGGCCATCCCATAGAAGCCGGCCCCCCTAGTGGGGAGCCAGAGTCCCCGGTGGTGAGAGATCGGTCTTCAGGTAGTGACCCGGTCCTTGTTCCTCAGAGTCAGGATCCTCCCGTGTGTCCTGTACCTCCTAATCAGAAACCCCTTGAGGTCCCCCATAGCAAACCCTCTGGTTTGCCTCATGATCCGGTTAAGTTGTTGGGAGCAGGGCCCCTGGGTGGCGGTGATCCTGGTGGGTCAACGGGTAGGATGCTAGGGTCAGGCGGAGTCCCTCCCTTGGGGGAAGAAGTTGTCCTCAGGGGGGAGGAGTCTTTGCAGGCAGGCCTTAGTTATAAAAGGTTTGGCTCCTCTGATGAGGATTCAGGGAGGAAAATAAAAAGAAGTGAGTTGTTACTACTGTCTAAAGATCTGAAGGATGGCTTCCCAGCCCATTAGATTTGCCACTATTAACGTGGCATCTATTCTTTCCGAACGAGCTCGTTATCTGGCCTTTGATTTTTTCAGCACGGTTGAGGCTGATTTTTTATTTTTGCAGAAGACCAGATTAGGTCAACTAGCCGACCTACATAAAGCCAAAAGAGAGTGGAGGCGTGGGCCCTCCTACTGGTCTCTTGCGGCCGAGCCGTACGGTGGGGTGGCGGTGCTTTTTACCGGCATGATAACCATCCAGCGAGTCATTGAGCTTGAGGTAGGTAGGTGCATGGTGATAGATGTCAAACTGAGGGGGCATGACTTAAGGCTGATTAATATTTATGGACCCCAAACAAAGTGGGGTCGGAAATGCCTCTTCAGCGCCATAAAGCCATACCTTTTTACAGCCCGGCAGATAGTCTTTGGTGGTGATTTTAACACCGTCACTAGGACAAAAGACAGGGGAGGTTCAAGGACTTCTCTGGGCTATGATTCCCTTTTTTTAGTAAGTATGGTCAGGCAGGCTGGTCTGGTGGATGCACACATTCGTCATTTTCCAGACCACACGGGTTTCACTTTTTATAGAGGTAGTTGTAGGTCTAGGATAGATAGGTTTTTTGTTAAGGAGAGCTCGAAAACCTTGGCTCCAGAGCTGAGGCCGGTAGAGTTCTCCGACCACGTTTACCTATCTATGTCCTTGAATGCTTCGGAGACTCTTCGGAAGGGTAGGGGTCTTTGGCGCCTGAACTCTAAGCTCCTAGAGGAGGAGTTGATAAGACAGTCTTTTAGGGACTTCTTTGAATCCCAGGAATCACTTTTGGAGGCAGGTTGGAGTAGGTCTGAATGGTGGGAGATGCTGAAGAAAAGGACCCGGAGCTTTTTTCGGGGCCTTGTAGCCAGAAATAACTTGTTAAAAGAGAGCACCTACATGGCACTGAGGAAAAAACTTGGGTTCTTGATCTCTGGCCAGGGGGATAGTGGGGAGATCCCCCGGGTGAAGGCTCAGATGAGAGAGATACAGTATGACCGGTATGCATCCTTGGTTCTGGAGAGGGATTATGGGAGGTACCATTCGCCCGATCCTTTCCAGAGCTGTAGGAACTCGGTAGATGCTAAGGAGGTGAGGGGCTTGCGCGATGCTGAGGGTGTCCTTAGGGAGGAGAAGGAGGGCATTCTTGGTGTTGTGCGGTCCTTCTATTCCGATCTCTTATCGGAGAAGTCACTTGACAAAGAGAGGATGGACCAGTTTTTGAGGGAAACTCCTGGCCTTGGTGATTTTAGCGGCCTGCTTGAGTCCTTGGGCGATGAAATAACGGTGGACGAGGTCAGGATGGCGATAGATGGTTTATCTGTCAAGAAAGCCCCAGGCCCAGATGGTCTTACATCTGAGTTCTTTAAAATCTTTGGGGACATCCTGGCTCCGCGTCTCGTGGAGGTTTTTAATGAGAGCCTGGGCAGAGGTTTATT